>NC_139518.1:29869881-30132868 GCF_947247035.1 Vipera ursinii
AGTGCAGGGAAGAGGCACAAGCTCTGAGTTTTCCTGACTGATGACTAAAGTTATTATTTAGTTTTAAAATGCAGTATTATCCATGTTTCGTTATATTTTTATTTTATTTAGTTAAATGTTTGTGAATATTTTAATCTAGTTTATATTAAATAATGTATTTAAAATACACATTAAAATGTATTTTAATGTGGTTTGTGCCACATCTGAGAAAGTTATGGGCTGTGCGTGGTTCATGGCGTGCGTGTTTGGATCTCTGTTCTAAGATAGGGGTCCCCAACCCCTGTTCCGTGGACCAGTAGTGGTCTGAGGCATGCCAGCAACCGGTCCGCACAAACAACCAAAGCCCCATCTGCAGGATGCAGGCAGCACACAAAACCACACCCCTTCCGGTTCGTGGGAAAACATTTCTCCAGGTAACCAGTCCCTGGTGCCCCAAAGGTTGGGGACCTCTGTTCTAAAGTGTCCCAATCTCTTATTTCTCACTGACACATTATTTCATAGTGCTCTGCTTTCCTTACATTCCTGACATTGTCATTTTTTACTCAGCAACCAGCAAACCTTTATGACTGGTTGCAGCATTTCTACATTCACATGACCAAGTTTCATGATGTGAAAGTTTCCAACCCATAGAGATACATTGATTTGGTTAACAACCACCACATTCACTTAATAGCTACAATATTCACTTAACGGCCACCACAAAAAGCCGTAAAATCAGGTCCGGTCACATGGGTGCCTCAACTTAGGACCAACATGACTTATTTTTGAGCTCTATTACTGTCATATGTCAAGGACTGCCTATACTTGTATTCTTGCCTATTGCATGTTGTTTGAAAACTTTCTGTAAGTGATGGAAGCTCAATAACAATCTTAAAAGGAATAATTTCTAACCTAATTTGTATCACGGGGAATTGCTGATATGTTAAAAAACAAGTTGAATAAAGTGTAAAAATGTGATATATATAGAACAAACAAATGAAAATATCTGAAACAAAATTATGGAAAAACTGAGAGCATCTTCCTACAAATTAGTACTTGTATTTAGCAACTTTTTAATATAATCAATATTATTCAGCTAACTGTCAAACTGCTTACAGAATCACACTAGCTAACTCCATTGCAGGAAAAACAGCCTAATCCTGTCATCACAACAGCAAGGTGTATTGTCCACATTTCTTTCATATTAACAGGTATGTCTATATGCAATACTAATCTAAAAAGAGGAAAGGGCATTTATTAGGAGAGAATATAATAAAGGAGCTGTTAAGTTTTAAATCCTGTTTAAATGTGTAATCCTTTTGAGTAAATATGGAATGTGTATGTTTATAATGTGTATATATACTCAACCCCCAAGTAAAACGCAATAATCTACCATTTCACTTCTAATTTGCTGCAGAGCTGTATATCAATAACCTTGAAGAAGGAATGCAAGAGTGATTACATAAACATGAATTGAGCCCTGAAAGAGAGGATAGGATGAAAAAGAAACTCAGGATTACCCCGTGTTGATTGTCTTGTCAGGTTTTCAAGATTCTGTTATTTTCCCATGACAAACAAATGGTTCTTGTGGTGTTTGTTTTCTAATCTTGCCTACCTCAAGGGCTGACATCAGTTTTGAAACCCTCACTATTCAGAAACCACCAACAGATATTACAACTACATGGAATCAGCGTAGCACAAAGGTCCCCAACCTTTTGGGTAACCAGGACTGGTTCCATGGAGAGAGATTTTTCCACAGTCCGGATGGTGTGTGGTTTTGTGTGCTGCCTGCATCCTGTGGATGGGGCTTTGCTTGTTTGTGTGGACTGGTTGCTGGCATGCTGTGGCCCGGTACCCATCCATGGACCAGAAGTTGGGGACCCCTGGCATAGCACACAAGCCAACTAAAGCTCTCCAAAACAACCTAAGTAAACCAAAAGACCCAGCAGCCCTTTGAAGAAAAAACAGGAGCCATCTACATCATACAGTGTAATGAATGCAACGGCTATTATGGAGGACAAACAAGTAGACAACTGGCAAAACGCATCCATGAATATCAACTAGCAGTTAAAAGACATGATGAAAACTCTTTAATTTCACAACATATGGACAGATTGAACCATAGTTTCAACTGTGAAACTGTGACCATCCTAGACCAAGACAAGTCCAAAAAATGCTAGAGAATTTCTAGAGAGCTAGCATTCTGACAAATTAGCCATCAATAGGCTAATAGGCTAATCAATAGGCTAATCAATAGGCTCAGTGGGTTAGGACGCTGAGCTTGTCGATCAGAAGGTCGGCAGTTTGGCGGGTCGAATCCCGAGTGCCGCGTAGCAGAGTGAGCGCCTGTTACTCGTCCCAGCTTCTGCCAACCTAGCAGTTCGAAAGCACGTAAAAATGCAAGTAGAAAAATAGGGACCACTATGGTGGGAAGGTAACAGCGTTCCGTGCGCCTTTGGCGTCTAGTCATGCCGGCCAGATGACCACGGAGACGTCCTCAGACAAACGCTGGCTCTTCGGCTTTGAAACGGAGATGAGCACCGGCCCCTAGAGTCGGAAACGACTAGCACACATGTGCGGGGGAACCTTTACCTTTACCTTTTAGACACATAAACATAAACAATACCTACATACTGTGCAAAAGAGACAATCAACCAGCCAAAAAGGGATCAAAAAGACCAAAACACCTCCCTACCAGCAATCAACAGACAGGTGAGCATTGATGAACTCCAAGATTAAAATTAGGCCAACAATCAAGAAGTAAACAATACCCCAATTAAGGGACTGCCAAACAAGCTAACAATAAACAATCCAATCAAAGAACATCTGAGACTACTCCCACCAACACTGACAGGGCAAGCACCCAGAATATAAACTGAGAGCAAACACCACTCCTTACTAGCACTGATGATGTTACCTAGTTTGGGTTATGAAATGTCTGCAAGAAAACAACCACTCTCAGAGAGCACCAAGGACCCCTTATCACTATTTATTCAGAGTGGCATTGAATCTTGCTTTGCTTTGGGAAGATGACATCAGATTATCAGAGCACCTCACTGTGCACAGAACAACTCACTGAACCATTGTTATAGCATCAAGAGAAGTGGATATACTGATAACAAATCTGCACAATGTTATAGTACAGCTAACACAGTAAGGGACGTGGTGGCTCAGTGGGTTAGGACGCTGAGCTTGTCGATCAGAAGGTCGGCAGTTTGGCGGGTTGAATCCCGAGTGCCGCGTAACAGAGTGAGCGCCTGTTACTCGTCCCAGCTTCTGCCAACCTAGCAGTTCGAAAGCACGTAAAAAATGCAAGTAGAAAAATAGGGACCACTACGGTGGGAAGGTAACAGTGTTCCGTGCGCCTTTGGCGTCTAGTCATGCCGGCCACATGACCACGGAGACGTCCTCGGACAAGCGCTGGCTCTTCGGCTTTGAAACGGAGATGAGCACCGGCCCCTAGAGTCGGAAACGACTAGCACGCATGTGCGGGGGAACCTTTACCTTTACCTAACACAGCATTTCAGACAAAACATGTTCCAGGAGCAATATATAACATGCAGCCCAACTGATATTTCTTTACTTTAACGGGAGTTTGCCATAGATATTTGACAATCTTCTAAGACAATCTTCTGATCTGATTTTAGTCTGGGTGAATTGTTTAAGACATGTTGGCCAACAACATTCTGTACAGATGGTTTCAAGGTGCATTTTGATTTGAGTCTGTTGGAAAAAAAGGGAAGCCAAAGAAAGGATTGTGCAATGATCCATTACAGAATAAGTACCAGAACTTCACACAAAGATTTAGAGGTTTAGAGATAGGTTTGATGAATCAACTCAGATAGCAAGAGTAAATTGAAAGATTCACAAACTGAAAAAAGACAACCACAGAATTTGTAAATATGTATCAGATTTTGAATTATAGGCCATAGTTTTGGGTGGGATCATCCAGCTCCAACTGACCCAAGAAGAACTTGCTGATGAACCAGAAAGACATTTTAGGAATAGGCAATTTAGTGCTCTAGTATTGTTCTGAAACTCAGTTAACTGCTAGCATAGCTATTGGCAAAGGATTATGGGACCTATATTACAAAATATTTGGAGGAAACTTGCTTGCTTCTCTATGAAAAAATACTAAATTCAATAGAGCAATTAAGGGGCTGTATGCTTATGTGGAAAGGAATTAAACTTAACACTCAAGCAAACTATAATCACATTGAACTAATTAAATAAAGGCATGTTGATTAATCTATTTGCTTTTTTCCTTTCTAGAAAAACAAGGCTATCTTTATTTATTAGATTATGATTAGAATTATTTCTTTCTTTCTGGGGAAAGGAAAACCTCAGTATTTGTAGTCTCAGTGCTTGGCTATTTTAATGAAGGGGAAGTGGTGGAGGTTGGAGAAGAAAGATGAGGAAGTCAGCCGATACCAGTGGTGGTCAAGAAGAAAATTAAAGACTAGGAAAAGTGAACTACCCTTATCAGACCGGTACAAACAAACTCCCCCACCCTTCTAAGCTGCCTGGCCTTGAAGCAACATACTGATCAGGCAGGAAATAAAGCTGGTTTCTCAAGATGGGACATCAGGAGGGAAGAAAGAATGCCAGAGACAACACAAGTAAGAGCTGACAACACAACCCACAACTGAGCTGGCAGGCTTTTTGAGACCATTAGTGAAAGCAGGAAAGCAAGCCTCAAATCGCTACAGCCAGAACACTTTATCCTCTTGGTTAGGCATTTTGTTGGAACATTGCTTTAAGTTCTTGATTTGGCCTATCGAGGCTCCAAGAGTCTGTTTTTGTTTTCAACCCTTGTTCCTGGATACTCAAAAAACTGGGGAGAATAAACTTCTGCAAATTCTCTACATTTTCAAGGGTACAGTGTTTGCTTTCTATTGCAGTATTCATTAGTCAGCTCCTCATCTCTCTATTTGTAAGAGAGTTTCTGTCACAGGAACATTTTTAAAAAACTATGTTGAATCTTTAAGCTATGTTTGGGATCGCACTACAATTGCCCTTTGTGGTTTTCAGTAATTGTGACTGTATGGGACTCTAAAGACTCGCCCCCCCTCCCCGCAAAGGCTGAATATGTTCTTAGAACTACACATTGTCTAGTCTTGATCTCTACCCATTAATTTTATTTTATATAAATATAAAGATTTTCTCAAGTTTGAGTTTGTCTCATACTGACTATGGCAGACATGTCAAACTCGTGACGTCATGTGACGTCGTGCAACGTATCAGAACTTTTTCCCATTGCCGGCAATGGGATGGGCGCGGTTTCTCCGTGACGCTCTGGCCCGTGGGCCGGCAGTTTGACACCCCTGGACTATGGGGACACATTTATACAGTTGTCTTCAGGATGTTGTTGCCACTCTTTTACTTTTCCCAGTCACTGATATAGCTATAAAAGACTGGGAAATTTTCTGTTAGTCTCTCATCCAAATATTAAGTAGATCTGACTTTGCTCAGTTTTTGGGGAAATCAACCAATGTCAGGTAGATGCTTGCTTTATATTATTTTTCCATTCACTGAACCTCTTACACTGTATCAAGCTAAATCTAAGAAAAATAAATAAACTTTACAAAACTATTTTAAGAATATGATAAAACATTAACAGGAAGAAGGTGAGATATCTGGAAAATAAATAGTAAAAAGTCATAAAAATTATTTTCTTTGCTTCTTCATCAAAAAATATGAATATAAATATTTTACAAACAACACTGCTACAAATCAGATATAAATTAACTGTCTATTATATAATTATTTTTAAACATCCCCTATGTATAAAAAGTCCAAAACTCCTAGGTGTCTTGGTATACTCCAAGTATTTCATATACTCCAAATATATAGCCAAGAAGAACATATGCATCCTTTACCTACAGTGATTAGACTGAGTCACAGTAACATTCCTAACACTTCAGCCCAAAATGTAGCAACAATAGAACAAATGCAAACAATGCATGCATATGCTCCAAATCCTAAATTATATCTCCAATACTAAGGTAACTGCAATCAACCCTTTTGAAAGCCTTCTAGATGACATTCAGGGCAAATAAATATTTATTTATTCACTTTAAACTTGTATTCTGATCTTTTTCAGCATTATAAAATCACACGTATAAAATCATCCCATATACTGTATATGATGTATGTACGTGATGTTTATGATGATATACATTTGGTAGTGACTTCATTGCTGCTAAATGCTTTATTTTTACAAGTCATACACCTAAACAAATAAGAAATTGACTCAGTTTAGCAATACTAAATAAACCCAGTATACCGAAGGTAATTTTGCAGAAATTTGAAAGAACCAGAACTCAAACTCATTTTATGTACTGGGGGAAAATACCCTGCTGATGAAGTGTTCTCCTAAAGACCTGGCTAAATAGTTGTAGTATTCAAGCTCCAAAAATTGGGGTGGAGTTGTTGGTCACAAAGCAGCTGTCCTTAGGGGTTCCAACAGAATAGGAAAATGTGGTTTAGCGGCTCACATTTTCCCACAGCTCTTTACAAAACAAACACAATCAGTCTCGTAAACCAAACAGAAATGACAATCTGTGCGTTCAGCCTTTATTTGTCATGGCAAAAGAACTGTTAATCAGGAAGACAAAACAATATGAATTTAGCCCTATCAGCTATTTTATACAGCTCACTCCTCCTTTCCTTCACAGGGTGCCACTGACTGCTTTGTTCTCCCTTCCAACTGTTCCATCTTTCGTTCATAGTGGCCTTAACAGACCTTGGAGGAATGTAACATTGGACCACAGGAAGCTATTTGGTATACTTCGTTCAAAGATTTATTTCTCCCTGATTACAACTAATCCTGCCATGCATTTGTATAATAAAGTGGCAGAAATCAAAACTTGCCTTTCCTTTCAATAATAATTGGTTCAACATTCAACTCGTCACTGAAAGAATGATATATCCTATTATCTCATTGATCAATTTTATATAAAGAATTCAATAAATAGAATAATGATTTAAACCTTTTGCATTCTTTCTTTACTGCTGCATGTCTTTCAAACTGAGCAAACTATAATTGTGTTGATGTGTTAGTGAGTTCACTATTTTTGTAGGCCTTCTCAACAGGCAGTTTTTTTCTATCCTAGACACACACACACACACACACTGTATGTACTGTGTGAGTTCATGTCTACTACAAGAATCTCTATCTATGTCTTCTTTATGTAGTTACCCTGCCTTCCATTCAAATTTATAGCAAAAAGCTTTGAAGAACCAGTATAGTGTTAATGCTACTATGGCATTGGACCAGGAGTGGGAAGAACCAAATTTCTATTCACCCTCAGCCATAAGGAGTGATTTTGGGTCAGTCACTTTTGCAGCCCAACCTATCTCACAAGGGATTTGTTGTAGGAAAAATAGGAAGCAATATTGCATATGCCATCTTGAGTTCTTGGATCAAAAGTAGCATATAATAGTAATAAATAAAAAAGATAATTCTGTTATATAACCTTTGATGGTTACTCAGATTTTCTTCTCTTTCTTATTGTGCTTGCAGTGTGTATCTTAGCTGTTCCCTTCTTTCCTCAAATCAGGGAATAATGGGATTGGTGTCACTAAGTGATATGGTCACATGACATCATGATTTGTTCTGTTTCAAATAAAGTTGTGAATGCTGATCTCTCTTGAAACCGATCCGGGTCCATTAGGCGCCTGGGGCGGAACCACCTGGACGGTTCCGCTGCCCAGCGGCGGGGGGTGGCATGACGGAAAACCAGCCTCAGGAGGTGGTGATCTGACCATGACAGAGGGGTGATGGACGGGGAACCCCCTCCCAGATCATCCAACCACTGTCCAGACAGGAACACCAGGTCGAGAGTATGATCCCCCTCATGAGTCGGGCCCTCAATAACCTGGGTCAGGCCCATGGCTGTCATGGAAGCCATGAACTCCCGAGCTAACTCCGACGACCCTCCCAGTGACGGCAGGTTGAAGTCACCCAGGACTATAAGCCTGGGGAACTCCACTGCCAACCCTGAGAGGGCGTCGAGCAGCTCAGGCAGGGCTGTTGCCACACAGCTGGGCGCCAGGTATGTAAGCAACAAGCCCAACTGAACCCGAGGACCACATCTCAAGAGGAGGGATTCACTCCCGGCCATCTGGACAATGGTGGCCTCCCGGGGACACAAAGTCTCCCGAATAACCACTGCCACTCCACCACCCCTGCCCTGAGCCCGCGGCTGGTGCAGCACCCGGAAACCCGGCGGGCATAACTCGGTGAGAGGCACCCCTCCCTCCGAGCCCAGCCAAGTTTCCCAGTATTTGTCAATTACTGGGTCATGACAAATGCCTTCATCAATCTGCAAGACCTTGCAGGCTCCTGCAAAGTGAGTTCCTGGAATGCTGAGAGAAGTGAACAAGACAATTACTGCTATGCCACATATGTTGGGGTCTCCATTTATAGGAGCGTTTAAGGTGGGCTGATTCTAGGAAACAGCTAGTAGGAGGTTTCTCTGTTTCTTTGTCCAGTGCCTGCGGTTGAATGTTGGCATCTTGACCTGGATCTGGAAGTGCGTATTGCTCTGGTCTCGGTGACATCAGGCTGTTTGGATGAGCCAATAACTCAGGACTCTTTAGCCATACTGAGTCTGCCAACTGTGATGCAAAAATGGACCACTTAGCTTGGTCCCCAGGGTTTTGATCTGTTGGCATATGTTGTCACTGCTCAGGGCTTGGAGATCTTTTAATCTTTTCTACTCTATTGTTTCCATAAACGTAGAAGTGTCTGCTTTGGTTGTAGATGCAGTACAGCACCACCTTGCTGTTTGTGTAGAAGGTGGTGAATTGAAACTCAAGGTTCATTGCTTTTGTTATCAGGTCTGTTATTTCTACTGCTAGAACGGTGCCGCAGAGTTCTAATCTGTAGTGCTAGCTTCGCCTTTCCCATGACGGAACCGATGCTGTAGCTCTCCCCGCTGTAGACTTTTATGTATCCTACAGCTCCTATTGTCTTCGTCGAAGCATCTGAGAACATGTCCAGCTCCTTGTTAGTTGCAGTGGCAAGTGAGATGGGAACATGCGTGCTCTGTAAGTGGGCGCTTTTGAGACAACTTAGAGATCCACGCCACATCTCCCAGTCTTGCTTCTGTTCTGGTGGAAATGGTTTGTCTCAGTCCGGGACCTTTTGGGAGAATGAGCACAGAAGAAGCTTTCCTTAAGCTGTTGCAGCAAAACTTAGAGGGTCGAACAGGCTGTTTACTGTAGACAGGACTCCTCTTCTTGTGAAAGCGTTGTCTTTTGCCAGGGTTCTAAAGGTGAAGACGTGGGATGCTCTCCCATTACTGAGAATCACAAGCGTGAAGCATTCTTGGTATGGTTTCAGGTGGATTGCTCTCCCATTATTGAGAATGGAGGTCATTGAGAACTTCACCTGAGTTGGAGTTTGCAGCTGGTCAAAAAAGACCATTTCTGGGATGAACCATCCAGGTTCCATCCCTAAAGAAATTGTGGGGCTTGCTGGGCCTCTGACCAATCCATGGTAGGCCAAGGTGTCAGGGGCGTCTACTCTCAAGATTTCAGCCTCGGGATTTAGGTGATCAAGAGGGTGATCATCCATGTGCTTCAGATAAGGTATGGTATGAGTTACCTCTGGGGTTGAAATTTGACTGTGATCATCTTGTGAGGCCTCCCATTTTAGCAATGCTCAGAGTCTGGATGCAGGGCTCCTGAGCGATTGTCATCCTCTCTTGGGTGACACTTCCCCTTTGCTGTGCAAGCTTTGGCCGCATGATCTGCAGACTCACAGCATTCGAAGCAGACCTTGTACTCTTCTGAATCCAACCTTCTTCTCCAGGATGTTGGAGGACCCATTGGTGCTGCGTGGGATTTGCCTTCAGGCTGGGCTGGTACGGTGTTGAGATCATCAGGGGCATGATCAGCGGCTTCTCGTTGATCCTTACAAGCATTTCTCTCAAGAGCAAGAGAATGTGGCATAGACGACTGGCAGTTTTCTTCAGAATTCTTCTTGTTGAGGGTAACTTCCCTTGGCTCACACGAGGGGCCTTGAGAGTTTGGCCTGAATTCCTCTGCCTTTACATTAAGCCAAGGAGGCCTGACTTCTTGTGTCTTTACTTGTTGGGGTGAATCTTGTTGTTCAGGTGGTGTATCGCCGGCTCCCTGGCCAGTTGGCACAGCTGGTGGCTGAGATTCTCCTCTGTGGTTGGGCATGTAGGTGGCACCTCGGGATACTGTTTCCTGTTGACGCAGTAGGGCCTCTAGCCTGGCCTGAGTCCTGGCAATCTCATCTTGCAGCAGCTGCTCTTCCTGCTGTGGAGTCGTCACCATTGCAGATGGACCTGTCAGGTTACCATCTGTGACTTGGTTTGCTGGCGCTGGTTGTGTAGCTCCAGAGGGAAGGTCTCGTGATCCAGATGGTGCTCTGTCAGTTCTCTGGCTAATGGGCACATCTGGTCATGGAGATTCTCCTTGCTGTCCACCTGGTCTCTGAGGACTTGTGGATGACCGTGGTGCTCCTGCCTGCTTATATCGGACCGTGCTGTGGTCGTCAATGTAGGTCTGTGCATGGTCATGTGGGTTTATAACGTCTGGCTTTCTAGAGTTGGACTTGAAGGTAGCGTCTTGGATTGCCTTCTGTAAAGCTTCCACTCTTGCCGCACTCTCTGCCGCTTCCTGTTGATACTGTAGAAAGTCAAGCCTGTTCTGAGCTATGGCCATTTCTTCCTGTTGTCTAGCTTCCAGTATGGCCATTTCTTTCTTTAGTCTAGCCACATGTAGAGCTACTTGTAGAGCTTTGTTGGCCTCCGGTATGGCCATTTCTTCCTTTAGCAGCTGCTTGGCTTTCGCCCAATGCAGAGCTGCTTTGGCCATTTCTGCCTTTATCAGCTGCTCTTCCTTTGCCACAGGTAAAACTGCTGCGGCTACCACGGCATCGACTTGTGCTTGCACTGCTCTAGAGCATTGGGATGAGTGGCTATGACGAGATGTTTTGGAGTGGTGGGAGGCTTCATACCTGGCCTTCTCGCGCAATATGTCTTCCAGGTGTAGTTTGCCCTCAGGGAGGCATTTTTTACTTTCTAAGAAATGCTCGCGTTCCTTGTTTAGCCACTTGAGGCGTTGCATTTGCTTCTCGAGTGTTGGCTCCTTCAGCTGCTTCTGGACCCTTTCAAGATAGTGCCCGTAGTCTTTCCATTTGAGGAAAAACTCCTTTAATGAAAGAGTGCGTTTAGGAGAAAGCTCCTCTTTAGGCGCTTGGCAGAGTTTCTTTAATTTCTCCCAGTTTCTTTCATGGCGTTCATAGTATGCATCCCATTTCTCCATCAGGTTCACCCGCAAGGCTTCTGTAGGCTTTCTTTGTTGCCTCAGGTCATAGGGTTTCTGGAATGTATTTGGCCTCACCGAAGCTTGGACATCAGCTTCTTTGTACAAATCAGGGTTGTCTGGTTGAATCAGCTCTTCTGAATCAATAGGACACTCAGCCATGACTAGGACAGAATCAAAAACCTTACTAGCTCTTTTTAACTAATTCGGTGAAGTTTGCTCTTGGACCACCAGGGAACACCTTCTGCATGGTTAGAGATTCCAGGGAAGTTCACCCTTTGGCCTCTAGGGGGGCACCATTTCCGTGAGTGGTAACTTCAGTGAAGTTCACTCTTCAACCTCTAGGGGGCACTGTTTATGTGTCTGGAGACAAGCCTTCTATTCGCAGAGCAGCCACCGGGGTGCTGCTTGCGTGAACAGGTACTTCAACAAAGTTCACCCTCTGACCACTAGGGGGCACTTTACACATGCCTGGGGACAAGCCTTTTATTTGCAATTTTTGGTCCTGCATTTGATTTCACAAAGGCTTGAAGATTGCAAACAAACAGCCTCTCTTTGCAATTACACTTGTAACATTCAAAGCAGATCTCTCTGAGTGAGCAGAAGCTCATTTCTATTTCAAAGCCTTTCCAAATCACTTTAAGATGCTGGCTAGAAATTCACTGGCAAACGAGGCAGTAAGATTTTAACAGGCCTTTTGGCTGGTCTCCTCAGGAAGACAGGAAGAGACAACAGTTCACAGAAACACAAATCCTAGAAGCAGGACTCTGCCTCTTGTAGAACCAGCTGGAGAATGGTGAATTAATCATTCCTTTTTTTTTACTTCAGCCAGATGAGAATGGAAAGTTAATCATACATTTTTTCACTGTTCTGTTTCAAATAAAGATGTGAATGCTGATCTCTCTTGAAACAGACAGAATAAACTCAAATGAAATGGAATAAACAAACTACTTTTATTGCTCATGCTTCCAATGTCAATAACTCATGGTTACAGCACTGGTCCATTCGGAATGCAAGATTGTAATTTGAAGTCCATCTCATTAGGTGAAAAAATGATGATCTTTCCACCCTGTCCAAAGCTACATGATGAAGATGGAGCGAGATCCCCAGCCACGCCAGGGTTCATTCCAGAGAGATAGTACAAAGACAAAGGCGGGAAGTCCTACCATAAAACTCAAAACTCCACCCACTTAACTAAATAAGCATGGTATTCACTAAACAGTTTGACTACAATTCCCATAAGGCATATCTTCAGGAAATAATGGTTAACCCTGTAAATGCTGAATACACTAACACAGTTCTTAATTTCTAAACTAGATATAAAATGGAGCAGCTGAAAGTATACTGGTCCAACACATGATTTATGACTACATCACTTAGCAACAGAATTTTTTTCCCCAATTACCAATGAAACTCGAGGACTGCCAGTTTCTGTGTTTTTGAAAAAATAATTTGGGGTTTATTATTTGTAACTCTTGATTTTTAAAGCATCAACCAATTTCTTTTGTATGTCCAATAAAACATGTTTTTTTCCATGGCACTGTTGTAGCCTTTCATTTGTAGAACTACTTTCAGTGTCAACCCTCTTTATTTTTGTCTTGTCCGATAAAACCTGTTCCTCTTCTGCCATTATTTCCAAGATATCTTTTGGGCAGTTTATTGATAGAAGGAAACATCACTATTGATATTGTTGATATTCACTTTTGGTTTGATTTTTCAAAGTTATTATTCAGCATTTCTAGTGTTATAATATTTTATGTCATTCTGTAGCTGTATTACAGCTGTAATTTTACTGACAGTAACTTTAAAATCCCAAAGAAAATGAAAAGAGAAGTATTTTCAAGAGAAGAGGATATGTAATACTATGCAGAGATTAGTAGATTTTAACTACATTTCTCAGAAATCTCTACAAGATCCTAAACTATAACTGTATTTGCCCATAGCTACTTATTGCTAGTGAGAGCCAGTTTGGTGTATCAGGCTAGAAACTGAAAGGTCATGAGTTCTAGTCCCGTCTTAGGGACAAAGCCACCTACATGACCTGGGGCAGTCACTTTCTCAGCCCTAGGAAAGAAGCAATGGCAAACCACTTCTGATAAACTTTGCCAAGAAAATTGTAGGGACATGTCCAAACAATCTCCAATAATAAGAAATAATTGAAAGGGAACAAAAAAAATTAACGATACTTTACTCAACCAATTTTATGGGTTTGCATGATATAGTGAATGATACATTTTGTTTAAAACAGCCTAGACTAAAATATTAGGATCAACTATCAACAGTGAAGGATGAGCAGCCAAGAAATATGCCACAGATTAGGAAGGATATTCAAATGTCATGATCTATCTACCTACAAACATCAGAATTGTGCAAGCTATTGCATTCCCTGTAACACTCCATAGAAATGAAAGCTGAAGCAGGATAGGAAGAGTTTGACACCTTTGAACATTGATTTTGGAAGACTCCTGAGAATATCATGGACAGCCAAGAAAATAAATCAATGGATCATTGAACAAATCAACCCTGAGTTCTCACTTGAGACACAAAGGACCAGGCTCAAATTATCCTACTTCACACTCATTATGCAATGACCCAGATCTCTGCAGACAGATTAGGGATAGATCACCATGGAGAAAA
This sequence comes from Vipera ursinii, assembly GCF_947247035.1. Taxonomy (NCBI): domain Eukaryota; kingdom Metazoa; phylum Chordata; class Lepidosauria; order Squamata; family Viperidae; genus Vipera; species Vipera ursinii. The sequence continues at coordinate 29,883,802 of NC_139518.1, forward strand.
ATCTATTTATGTGGTCACTAGGAACTGAAAATTACTTGATAGCACATCATCAATCAATCAGACTAGCAGAATCCAGCTTAGTCTCTTTTGGGGAAAAATATAGGAATATCCAATTTCTATTTTCTGAATTAATGTAAAGGAGCAGAAAATAACACCCTAATAATGGAATAGAACAGAAACTATGATTTTTTTAAAAGTAAGGTGGTAATTAGAGAAAAGCAAATGTGCTGTCAGATAGCTATTTAAGAAAGTCTATTAATAACAATTTCTACAAACCTATTCTCATTATCAGCCCTCTTTTTCCTTCCTGCTTTCTACCTTAGAATCTAGTCTTCCCCAGCCAAAACTCTAGCCTTTATCCATCTGTCATTATTAATAATTACAGTTATTACTAAAGAGGTTGGACAGGGTTAGGAAGAGCACAGTAAGGAACCTGAATCTCTGTGTGTGATTGTGCATTGAATGATATATGACTGCATGGGAAAGGATTTGTATCAATATATTGCACTTTGATCAGAGAAATGGCATTGGGCCTAACTATTGAGAGATTGCCTGTGCCCTGTTGTGCTTGCCCATCCTATGTGTTCCAATAAGGTCAGAATACTTTGGGTCCCATCAATTAAGTAATATCTCCTACAGGGACCCAGGAAGCAGACCTTTTCTTTTGCTGCACCTGTCCTTTGGAAGAGTATCTTCTAGTGATCCTTATGGCTCCATCTTGGATGGGGTTACTAGAAGACTGTCAAAAGGAGGATATATCTTCCTTATTGTCCTTGTATACTCCATTCAGCAGGCATAACCTTAAAGCCACGTATTATCTGGTTTTTAAAAGTATCTTGGGGGGAGCGAGGTGAACTGTTTTCAGCAGTCAAGAGATATTGTAAATTGTCTGCTTCTTCTTTTTTATCTTGTCTGTCAACAGCCTGATTGATTCAGCCTGTCCCATTAGATCTGGAAGGGACGGTACATTATGGGTTCCGTCAGCCAGGAGGCTGCATTGGGTGGGTCCGAGGAGGTAGATTGTCTCTGCCATGGTGCTCCCTTTGTGGAACATTCTCCCCCTGCCCCCCATAACATTAACCTTGGTCCTTCCTTGCTATCATTTAGGAAGTCTCTCAAGAACTGCTTATGTCATCAGGCTTAGGGATCTTTGGAAAATGAAGAGATTTTTTTAGAAGTCTACATTGTGACTGATAGTCTTACTATCTCCATGGGGTTTGTACTTTTTTTAAAAAAAAATTCTTATTTTAATTTTTACTTTTTATCATTTTTTGATGTTTTTATCTATTTGTTGTTTCATTCAATTGTTGTACACCATCCAGAGTATGCAAGATGCGTGGCCATATAAATGCAATAGATAAATACACAAGTAAACAAAGGATTTGTAAAATGATATAATCAAAAATAAAATCTAATGTGAATAAAATAATCTTTAACTAAATCATTCTTCAAAATCTTTGCTACTGCATTAATGTCTAAGTCAATGCTATCTTCTGTGCATGAAAGAAAAGTCAAGTTTAATTTTCTAAAGCTTTTGAAAATAAAAAATCAGTAACTAAGAAGACAATTAATTTCTTATGTTATAAAGGATCTTCATGTTACCAAGTGTCCTATTCCTCATTAACCTCCTTGCTCCTACATTTCCTATATTTATATATTGTGCAAACCAATCTGTAGAAGGCCAAGCATGACCTGTCTTTCCCAATTTTAATAAAATGTTTTTTATTTTCTTACGCTGAAACAAACTTTAATATTCTTCTGTAATTCCTATTAATTGCAGTGGGCTTGTACAAGAGGTTTCTATAGATTATGTTTTATATTTGGATAATAAAGATAACATTTACATTAATATTTCATTTCCCAACAGTTCATTGTATAATGAATGGTTCATTGTATAATATACCTCTTTGTATATTTTCTCTATCAGCAATCAGAAGACATGTAATTGCTTGGAAGAAAATGTCAACTTTTGACAAGGTATAAATTTCTTTTAAGAAAGTATGGAACCTGAATTGCTAAACTATACAGTATAAATATTGAATTAAACAAAACTTCTTACCAATCTGTCACACAGAATAAAGTTAGCAAATAAGATTTAGTGAGGAACAAATCTGAAAGAATTAACACTTGGATCCAATGCTTAAAAGAGAGAATTGGTCCACTGTATCTGCAACCCTGCACAGTAAATTCTCACTTACCTTGTGGGTGATTTTTTTGCCATCCTTGACTTCTACTGCCAAACCAAGATCAGACAATCGGCAATGGCCATTATCATCCAGGAGGACATTTTCTGGCTTCATGTCCCTGTAGATAATTTTGATGGAGTGGAGGTGCAGTATCCCACAGATAATCTGAGCTGAGTAGAACAGTACTCTGTCCTTTTCCAAGCCTCTTTCACCCACATTGTAAATGTGATATTTAAGGTCTCCACCATTCATGAGGCTCATGACGAGACATAAAGCGGTTTTACTTTGAAAAGCGTAGGCCAGCGTGACAATGAAACGACTATTGACTTTTTCAAGTATCTCCTTTTCAAGAAGAGCCATGCTTTCACCCTTTTTCTTCTTCAATCTTTTCTTGTCCAGCTTCTTACAGGCATACATCTTCCCGGTACATTTCACCTGGACAGCACAAACCTACAGCATGTTCCATGCAAAAGGAAAATGTCCAAGTGAGCCATTTATACTGGGAAGCAGAGAGATGGCAATGACAATTTTGAAGCGCTTTAGTGCTAACTTGGAAATAAGGTCCCTTCTAGCCTTTCTCCCTACTTAAAGTGTAAGTAGTAACACTATATATGTTCAAAACTATTTAAAAGTAACACGTTATATTTTGCATTTTGTCTTGCCTGTTACAAGTTGTCGTAACTGCTTAGATAAGCGGAAAGGTGAGGAATACATTTCATAAACAAATAATAGAATTATTGACTATCCCATGAAAAATAAAAAGATGATTTCATATAAGCAACTCTGAGCCAATTAAAGGGAGAGCTACATATTGCTCCTGAATAGATATTACTGCAGGGAAAATAACCAGTGAAAAGCACTAAAACAGGGATATATGACAAGAAACGTTTGTGCAAGAACATAGCTAGTGACCTATGGTCTAATGAATTTATTAAATACCAAAGCTCATCTATATACACAGCATGTAGATTAAGTGACTGCTCCTTACCTCTCCAAAGCCTCCCTTGCCTAATACTCGGAACTCTTCAAAGAATTTATCATTTATAGATTGCTTCTCATAGCTTTTCCATTGCAAGAATTTCTCATAGAATTGACTGGTCTGGAAGCCTTCAAAGGGTTTTCCCTTAAGAAAGGTTTTTGTCTCTTCCCTGGCCAACTGCAGGATGTTCTCAAAATCATTTGTGGAGGCTGACTGGCACTTGTTGGATATGTCTGTACTAAGATATTTCAAGTAAGTATTGCTAACATTCTTCAGATACATGTTGACCATGCCCTCTAGGAGACTATTCTTGATGCTTTCTTCTGCTAACTCCCAAACAGCAATTTCATCCAAGAATTCTTGGGCCAACTGGTATTCAGGCAGAGTTGCCAGGTAGTCTTTGAAAAATCTCTTGCCAATGGGTTGTTGCTCACAAATGCTCTCATAGTCCATACAAATGGAACTCTTGATTTCAACACATTCCTCAACCTTAGGTAGGTTAATGCTCTTGCGCCGCTTTTGCATATCCTTGGTGTCCACATCTCCAGACTTCCTGGCCTGTAAGTATGCTGTGTTGGCAATCAGATTATCAAGTCCCCCCATATCACACATCTTAGCAATCAATTGGAGTAGCAAATCTTGCTGAGGTAAAAACACGGGAGAAGCTTTTTTGTGCCACTGCCCAGTTACATGTATAAGCTTCAGAGAATAGGAGGGAGACTGCCGACTTCAGTATTAAATACCTCTGAAGGATTTTCACTAAGTACCTTTAAGGTGTATGTACCATTTGTGGAAAATGGCTAGTAAGAGGTTTCTCTGTAAGGAGCTTTAGGTTTGCTATCTATAGCTAAAGGGATACCATCCCAGGAAAAGCTCCTCACTACTTCCACCACTATCTAGTGTTCATTTCTCAGTTCTGAGTCTACAATTTATGTCTAAAAATGCTAGGTCACTCTATATACTCCCTTTCTTAAAAGCAGTTTTGATATCAGTATCTTCATTAAACCAGCCAAAACACATGGCACCATAGCACACACTAAAAACAGCTATGCAAAGTAGGCCCACCATGACCGCAAAACTGTCTTTAAGCCAAATAGGATTTTCAGGAATTCACAAAAGTTTAACTAAATTCAGAGTTTTCAAACAGCAATGTTGGTAAGGAAAAATAATGTTTTTTAGTGATCACAATTCAGTTTAAACTAGCCCTATTTTATGAAGAATTTATCCAAATAAATGCTACTATTATAAGTTGCGTCCTTATAGTCTACTAAAGGCTTTCTCCTGTCATCTACAGTTCCTTTACAGGAATTCAAATAAATTTTTAAAAAGTATATGTAAATAAATATTTATAAAAACTCTATAAATCATAGGTCCATATGGTTCAAACCAGACAATCTCAATTTCTCACAACCTGGCAGGGAAAGAAATATCTCACATTAGTTTAGAACAAATCTGGTAGCTGACATTAAAAACAATTCTTGGCAGCATTTTTTTTTAAATTCAGCACTTGAACTAATGGGATTACAAACGGAGCTGGTAGCAATCTCTATATTTAGAAATGTCTCACACTTCATTATAAGAAACTGTTTGATTTAATGGCTCTCATATTATTTTCCAATGGGCTCAGTGTACATATTAACACCATACAAAGATAAATGTTCTTGTTCTTGTTCTCATTTGAACTTACCTGTTACTCTGATGTTATGCCAGTAAAAAAATTCCAGTAATTTCAGGCAAGTGTACTTAAGAATACAAAATATTCACAACAGTAGCGAATGGATACACCACTCCTGGAATATAATATTAATTTGAACATAACAAATGCTAATTGCTGTTTAGAAATAACAATAATTAATTAAAAAATAATATCACTTCAAAGCTAGTTCAGTTCAGATACAATGCCAAGGCATGCTTTGTGCAGAGCACTATGTCAAATTGTTTAATCTTTTAGATATGTTAACAAATATTTTTAAATAGGCAGAGGGCAGAGTGTAACATGTATCATCTTTGAAAATATTATTTTTTTACAGTTAATATTTTTAAAATAGCTGTTTGTATAGATGTCATAAAACACGAGTAACTTGGTGCTTAAAGGATTTTTCTATACTTGTTAGTATTATGTTCTTTGTTAATTTCTCTGATTTTGCACACTTTTAAATATTACTGATTCAAAGAGTTATTTTAGCTTTCCAGTATTTTGATATAATAAATCTGGCATCTAATTGATTACTTATGTCACACATTTATAAGAGAAAGAAGGACAATAAAGCCACTCTAGAATTAATTGCCCAATATTGTGTTATTTTTCCAACTTTTTCTAAAACATGTAGCCAAAAATAATTAAATGTACATTGGTCACAGACTTCACATCTATCAGGTTAAATTACAAATCCTCCTACAAAATGTAAAAACCCCACAATTAATATAATACAATTATAAAGATGTAGTTTGATCTAGAAATTGTTTAGTCTTAATGACTTGTCGAAGTTAATTAAAAGATGCTTACATTATAAATTTAAGAACAAGCAGTGATTTACAAACCTCTTTTCAGTTTCTAATAAGACTGCTAATTAAAAATATGTTACTTTAATACCATTTTAGTTGTTTCCTTATTCAAAAATTAGAATCAAGCCTACATATTAAGACTGTAACAGTTGGGGAAAACTGGCACTTAAGCCAAAAAAAGAAAAAGAAATCCATTTAACATTGTTTTCCGTATTAACTGCTAAACAATTTTAGATTGGTTCCATTCCTCCAAAGAAAGTAGCCAAAAGATTTACGTAATTAAGAGATTAGCAAAAACAAATCTTATTTAATTCTGAAATATCAGATTCCTGATTTCCTTATACTGTATTTACCCAAGAGAAATTTATCTTTCTCCCAATTATTTGTCAGCTGATGGGAGACACTTGTATTGTATCACTTAACAGTCAGGAGATTGTTGAAAACAAACAAGTAAACAGTTGGCACAAGTAACAGCAGCCCTCCCTCATTCTTTCCCCATCAAGCTACTTTCCCTTTCACTCCCTTCATTTCCATCCAGCTTTGCTCATTCTTTTCCTTCCCATTATCTCTTTTCTCATATCACCTCCATTCCATTTTTATTGTTCTTTTGGGTGGGTGGGGGAGGGAAGGGGAATAACAATAATATATGTGTGGTGTCCTTGGTGCTTTCTGAGCTTGAACGTTTTCTTGCAGATATTTCAAACTAGATTAACTAGATTAACACTACTAGACCAACAACCAAGAAGTAAACAATATCCCAATCAAGGAACAACTAGCTCCAAGCTCAAAAAGCACCAGGGACACCACACCTATATTATTAGCTCTCAGACAAATAAGCCAACAATAAACATGATCTCTGAACCAATGAACCATATTTTTCAAAGCACCAGGGATTCTGGAGCACCAAGGATCCTGTGGTATCAGAAGACTGGGAAAGAGCTGATGTGGTTCCCATTTTCAAAAAAGGAAGAAAAAAAACTGATCCAAGACAGACCAATCAGTCTAACATCAATACCAGGGAAGATCCTGGAAAAGATAATCAAGCAACAGATCTAGAAGCAAGCAAAATTATAACCAGAAGCCAACACAGCGTTGTCAAAAACAGATTGTGCCAAACAAATTTTATAGCAGTGTTCCAATATTTAGGGGACTGTTATAAAGAAGAGAAGTCAAGACAAGAAACAACAGATGGAAACTAATCAAGGGGAGAAGCAACCTAGAAATTTCTTAACAGTGAGAACAATTAACCAGGGAAAAGGCTTGCCTTCAGAAGTTGTGGGTGCTCCATTACTGGAGGTTTTTAAGAAGAGACTGGACAGCCACTTGACTGGAATGGTATAGTTATCCTGCTTGAGCAATGAGTTGGACTAGATAGAACAGTCCCCAACCTTTGTGGCTTAGCGGCCCGGCCTTGTGGTGGTGGGGGAGGGAACTGGGCCAGGTGAATGGCTGGTCAGTTTGCATGCATGGGCGCACATCCTCATTTGCGTAAGTGGTGGGCCAGTGTGCACATATACAGCTTAACTTGCGTGAGCAGTGGTCTGGCCACATATGTATGAATGCTTGCTGGCCTGCCATTCATGCAAATTGAGCTGTGCACGCGAGTGCACTGGCCAGCCACTCATAAGGCCCAGTTTCTAATAGGCATGGCATAGTAGTGGACTGTGGCCCGAGGGTTGGGGACCCCAGAAGATCTCCAAGGTCCCTTCCAATTCTGTTATTCTGTAAAGGGAATCACCAAGACCACTCCCTTCAATAATGACAGGGCAAGCCACTAGTATTTAAAGTGAGAGCAAACCACAGCCTCTTCTACTACAGAAGGCCAGGAGTTCTAGTCTGACCTTAGGCATGAAACCAGCTGAGGAAACTTGGGCCAGTCACACACACCAGTCTCTCTCTCTGTGTGTGTGTGTGTGTGTGTGTGTGTGTGTGTGTGTATTTTAAGCAAGTCCGCTTTTTAACTATGTCAAACAACTATACAGGTACTTACAACCACAACTGAACCCAAAATTTCTGTTGCTAAGTGAAACATTTGTTAAGTGAATTTTGCCCCATTTTATGATCTTTTTTGCCACAATTGTTAAGTGAATCACTGCAGTTATTAAGCTAGTAAAACGGTTGTTAAGCAAATCTGACTTTCCCATTAACTTTGTTTGTAAGGTTGCAAAAGATGTCACATGATCCTGAGACACAGCAACTGTCATAAATATGAGTCAGTTGCCAACCATGCAAACTTTAAGCACATGACCACGGGGATGCTGGAACGGTTGTAATGTGAAAAATGGTCATGTCACTTTTTTAGTGCTGTTGTAAATTTGAATGATCACTAAATGAACTACTGTAAGTCAAGGACTACCTCAAGATACAACCAGTTTCTTAACAGCCATTTGAAGTTATGGCATACTTAGGACCCAATTTTGAACTTATGACTTCAACAGCGCTCCTGCAATCATTCATCTTTATGGACACAGGGACATTGCAGTGCCCCTCACTTCTCTCCCCATCCTGCCCAACTAGGCCCTGCAGGCCTCGGACCTAATCTCCACACATCTGTTACCCATAATACTTACCTTTTGAAGAGGTCTGGACCTCATGTTGGGCAAGGAGGTCAGGCCATGAGTCCCTGGGGCATGAAGCTGCCTCCTGAACACAGCCACCATTTTGGCCTTCCGGTATGCACATATCAAAATGATCACCACTTCTGTGAAGCTGCCACATGGCCCAGGAACAGTGTGTTGTCTTAATGTGGTCTGCATAGTGCTGCAGCTTTCTTAATACAACAAAACACAATTTTCCTCTCCCACGCACCTATGACTTAAAAGTGGCCCCCATTTTAGCTCACCTACACAGGGGGAAACCAAAATGGCTTCTGGTCATGGTAGATTGCTGCACGGCCCAGGGACAAACCATTCCATTTTGCTCCCTTAAGAATTGTGAGCTGCTGAAAATGATGGCTGCTTCCAGGAGGCAACAACATGATCCAGATACATGTGGCTTGCCCTTATTTCCCAAAATGAGCACTGGAGATCTTCAAAAGGTGAGGAGGAAGGTGTGGAGCCTTGGTGTGGTGGGAGTAAGGTCTAAGGTACATGAAGACCTGGTGGAAGGTGAAAAAGTCTGTGGGGACTGTTGGGGGAGGGAAAGGCTTGCAAAGACCCAAGGAATGGGAAGTGCAGCACAAGGCGTCTTGGGGGCTGAAGGTCTTGGAAGGTCTTGGTCCTGCACTAGGCCTCCAGGGGCTTCTCCCACCCAAGACACCCCATGCACTGCTTAACAAACTGCATGTTTAACGGCCACATCAGGAAGAGCAAGGATGGGGGTTGTTATGCCAGGCTCTCATTTAACAGCTGTCACCATTTTCAACCATAATGTGCACGTTCGATTACTCAAAGACTACCTGAACATACATATGTCAAAAGTTCTCACACATTTTATTGGGTAATGGTAAATTTCTAAGAGTAGTTTCAGCTACAGCTAGCATCCCTAGATTGACAAAAATCTGTTTCCCCCCCCTGTATTTCCTTTTGCAGGCATGTTAAATTTAGGGCTATCTTACTTTAGGAAACATATATGGCTCCTATTTTCAAAGAGGGAAAAGCAAACTATGCAATTGTCAACCTGACATTGATACCTGGGAAGATTCCAGAGTGGCTAAAGAGATTCCTCAATAGGCTCCTTTAAAACAATGCAACAATTACCAGAAGTCAATGTGGATTTCTCAAGATCAAATCTTGCCAGCATAATCTAAATTCATTTTTTGATTGGGTAGATTCCTTATTAGGTTACAAGAATCTTAAAGATGTAATATACCTTGCCTGAAACAAAATGTTTAATAAAGTACTCCATGTCACATTAATTAGCAGACTAATTAAGTATGGGCTGGATGCCATAACAATTAGATTCATGGCTGGCCCCAAAATTAAATTCAGTACTTATCAGTGGCTCCCAATTTACAGAGGTGTATGGCTAGTCCACAGGTCTGCAACCTGCGGCTCTGGAGCCGCATGCGGCTCTTTCAGCCGTCTCCTGCGGCTCCCAGTCCTCTGCCATGTGCAGTCCAAAAAAAAAAAAGTGTGGGACTAAAAAAGTTGAACCAATCAATTCAAATATGCAGGGTAGGTGCATATCTCGCCTTGGCTCCACTCTTCAGTCAAACCCTGTTCTGCACATGCGCGCATGTACGCGCAAGTGCACACATTTTTTTGCGGCTCCCAGTTTTTCCTTTTGTTAGGGAACCGGTTCTGAGTGGCTATTTCACTGTTTCAGGTTGCTGACCCCTGGGCTAGTCCTTGACTTTCAATCACAGTTGAGTTCAAAATTTTCATTGCTAAGATAAACTTTGCTCCATTTTATGACATTTCTTGCCACAGTTGTTAAATGAGCCACTGCAATTATGTTAGAAAACAGTTGTTAAGTGAATCTGGCTTCCCCATTGGCTTTGCTTATCAGAAGCTTAATTTAGCCTTAAAAAGTGTCTATTTTTTCAGGCACTTTAGAATAATAAAGACTTGTCATTTCCCTTTTGCTGCAAGATTAAATTGATAGAGGAATCATTGACAAATATTCCATAGGTTTGTCTTACTGAAATTACATTTTAACATAATATTCATGGTTGGTAATGTTTCTGGAGGGACGCGGTGGCTCAGTGGGTTAGGACGCTGAACTTGTCGATCGGAAGGTCGGCAGTTTGGCGGGTCGAATCCCGAGTGCCGCGTAGCAGAGTGAGCGCCTGTTACTCGTCCCAGCTTCTGCCCACCTAGCAGTTCGAAAGCACGTAAAAATGCAAGTAGAAAAATAGGGACCATTACGGTGGGAAGGTAACAGCGTTCCTTGCGCCTTTGGTGTCTAGTCATGCCGGCCACATGACCACGGAGACGTCCTCGGACAAGCGCTGGCTCTTCGGCTTTGAAACGGAGATGAGCACCAGCCCCTAGAGTCGGAAACGACTAGCACGCATGTGCGGGGGAACCTTTACCTTTACCTAATGTTTCTGGAAAAGTGATAATTTTAAAAGATATTTAACTATATGCTAAAAAATTACAAACTATCAATACAGATTATGAAAAATTATGGTTTTGTTGATAATGGAGTATGGCAATAAATATTATTTTGTTATAATGGAAAGATTGTGCTACCCTGGGCCTACAATATTTTTATTTCTCTTTGTTGATTTGGCCTATCAACCAAATAGAATGATTATCATTCTGTTTAGCCAGGGTCTTAACAATAAAGCATTCCTGAAACCTGTGCTTTTCCTGACCTTGCATGCCTCAAAATGACATTGCTGTTTCATTCCGAAGGGCCAGGCATGAAGTAATGGATTTAAGTTACTAGATTTCAAGAGAATTTTAGAAAAATCTAACAGTAAGAGCAACTCCTCCGAAATGATAAGCTCCCCTTGAAGCCACGTAGGATGCTTTAATTTGGATTCCTGCACTGAGCGGAGAGCTGAACTTGATGGCTTAAATGGCTCCTTCCAAATACTAAAAATAGTTTTGTGTAAGTTTTATTTTTAGCTATTAAATTACAGTTTGGAGTAACCAATCTGAAGCAATAGAAAGGCAGTAAGAATTCTACCCAAAGGTTTTCGACTCTGGCAGTTAACATCCTTTAATGTTCATAGCTCTGACACAGCACTTTCAGGATCCATTCAATTTGCCCATAATTTACAATTCCCTGTTAAAATGTGTTCAAGATTGACTACCATTTTGAAAATATGATTCTACAATTAAAAAAACCTTTATTCTTTCAAATGGGCATTTTTTAACACAGGAGTAAAGGCAGACTAGGGACGCGGTGGCTTAGTGGGTTAGGATGCTGAGCTTGTCGATCAGAAGGTCAGCAGTTTGGCGGGTCGAATCCCGAGTGCCGTGTAACAGAGTGAGCGCCTGTTACTCGTCCCAGCTTCTGCCAACCTAGCAGTTCGAAAGCACGTAAAAATGCAAGTAGAAAAATAGGGACCACCATGGTGGGAAGGTAACAGCGCTCCATGCGCCTTTGGCGTCTAGTCATGCCGGCCACATGACCACGGAGACGTCCTTGGACAAGCGCTGGCTCTTCGGCTTTGAAACGGAGATGAGCACCGGCCCCTAGAGTCGGAAACGACAAGCACACATGTGCGGGGGAACCTTTACCTTTACCATTTTAAAGGCAGACTGGGTGTATGTTTTTACAAGCAAAAATTTGTTTCTAGCCTGGTTAATTTGCATCAGCCCCAAATTACAATATGTTCAAATTTCAATCATCAAACTGTTTTTGCATGGGAAATATGTTCTCTGGTACAGTTTAATCCAGGGGTAGGCAACCTTGGCTCTTTTATGACTGGCTCAGGAATTCGGGGAGTTGAAGTCCACGAGTCATAAAAGAGCCAAGGTTGCCTACCCCTGGTTTAATCTAATAAGCATGCAGCAGTAGGAAGCATTTATTCCTCAATATGTTCAGAAAACAGTAGCAGCTTTTATGAAGGCCTGTTAAAAAAGGAGCAAAATATTGGGAGTTATAAGTGGTCAAATATGAGCATTTCCTCAGATGCAAGAGGACTGGATCTGACATCTTATTTTAAGACACAAAGTAAATTGTATTTTAATGTAACCTTATCTTTAATTTTAGATTAATCATATTTGAGGTTAATGATGAAAGCAATTCCACATCACGCCTACTTTCCAAAAAAGGATTAAAATAAGTATAAAATGTCTGAAGCATTTCAATTAATCATAAAACCCAAATATTAAGAACTTCTATTAAGAATTTATGTGAGTTATCTTGTTTTCCTTTCCCTTCTGTTATTTGGAGATGAGATTTGTCTGAAATCAATAATTATATTTTTTATTGATCTCACAGGTGCTCTGAAAGCATTTTAGCTGAAGATATAGATATGTTAAGTACATAAACCCCAACTATTTCAGAACTATTATTTTCAAATGTATAGCCTAGATGTCATCTGCCCATTGCTTCAATTCAAAAATGTTGTCTTTTAGCAAATTCTGCCTACCTCTACCAGAGAAAAAACCCCAATATTAAATATATAATTTCCTATTTATTGTACTTTCTAGTTTGTTTCCAAGTTTAAATTTTTTAATATGAACTATTAATACTTTAAATATATTACCTTATATGGACAAATAACTTACACATTTCACAAGGATAAAACATTTAATTGTGTGTGAAGAAAGTACATACTTTGAAAAGGCAGTCAATTCAATTTCAGCTTAAAGCACTATAACAAGCGTTTATCAATACCTAAAGAAATAAAACCAAAATAAAAATGCACCTCAATTATTAACTAACTTCACGTTGAGAAAAATAGCAGTATTTCAAGCTGAAATTGCTCATATTAATAATTATAGATCTATGTCCTAAATAATTCCCAAACAATGAAGTGTTCATATTAAATATTTACATATATTCTTAAATACTGCAGCTAAGTTCCTGATGGAAGATTTTTAGACAAAAAAAACCACAAACAAAACAAAACAAAACAAAAACCAGTAAACTTATAGAAAAATTTCAAATCCAAATCCCTATGCAGACATAAATAAATACGGAGATTTCGCCATACTGTGACTTCCTTCATAGAGAAAGTATACCGTTTGTTGTATATCATTTCAAACAATTTTGGTGCAATAGCTGAAAACAGTGTTATTTGCCTATTCTTTGGACTACCCAGTCCTGCTGGCAGAGGGGGCAACGGTTGTTCTGTTTCACCCATAGTGACATGCAGCAATTGTGGAAGGAATGATTACACTCTCCCCAGACCACTAAAAGAAAAAGAAAAGCAACTTGAGACAATATGTTATTCAAAGTGTAAACCCTGCTCTTAACATTATACATTCCTAAATTTAAAAAAATTACTGAGTAGAGATGTCAAGCAGAAGGTTTCATATTCCTACATAGCGTCCTCCCACACTGTATTGTGGTTTGGTATGCTGGCCTGACAGCCGCGGATAGGAAGATACTACAGAGGGTGGTGAGCACAGCACAAAACATCGTGGGCTGTCCCCTGACAACACTGGATGACATTGCCAGGGTTCGCTGCCTTGGAAGTGAGGAAAATTCTCAGGGACAACTCACACCCTGGTCAGTACCTCTTTACTCTCCTACCATCCGGTAGGACATACAGGAGTATAACCAGCCGTATCAACAGGCTGAAAAACAGACAGCTTCTATCCTTGGGCTGTCAGGCTCTTGAACGGGAAATAACTTTATGTATGATTGACTTGCGAGGCCGTTGTTTTGTGTGCAATTAGCTCACATGGTGTAATAAGATGGTGGATTTGTTGCCACTGTGAGTTGTGGTGGGGGGGCACGAAGGGAGGCTCAACCAATCTCAATGTATACATGGATGTACTTTGACAATAAAGGTTCATTCATTCATATCCTACAGTATTGTACAATTAATATATTTCAGCAGTTAATTTGTATTAACTGCATACATAGTGCCCTTAAGTCTTCATGGACTTTAGCAGTCACCTTTTCTGCTCCTTTCTCTATGACTAGAACAAAGAACAAACCATGATTCCATTCATTTTTCAGATTCTTGGCTTCTTATAAAGTATCAATGGTTTGTTTAAAGAAAGTTCTAACTAGTTAAATAAGTCATTCACGTTAGTGCTGATACTTTGTTTCCTAATAAAATATTCTTTAAGGAAGAATTCTTGCTTTGAAATTCTTTTACTGGTTTCATCTATCGGAACCATGACACATGTCTTATTTAATAATATATATATATATATTTTAGATCATGCTTTTTTTAAATTGCCAAGGTGTAAGGCATCAAAATGTGAGCATCAAAACCCAATGCTTCAGTCATTAGAAAAATATGTATGTACAGCAGTTACTATCATAAATTAAGCATTGACAAGGAATCAATTTCAGTGGGAAAACTTTAAGTGTATAACAACCTAACAATTATTTTAATTTAAATTTGGCAGTTCCATATTTTAAATGTTCCACCTGATTCATATAAATGATTCTGAATAAACATGCTTTCCAAATCCTGAAACTTTCTTCAGACATAGAAAATAAGTTATGAAATCAAATTATTCTCTTTAGTTTAAAATGATGCTTAACTGTTTCAACAAAACTTTTTAAAAACAAAAAACAGATACAGGAAAGAAGTAGCAACTGTTATTTTTCTAATTATAAACTAATGAGTCCTTCGGGAAAGGGCAGTATATAAATCAAAATAAATAATGCAACTAGCTTTGTATCGATATAGATTAACCTAATATTTCTAAGTATTTTATACAATATATTCAAGAGACACTTTACTAAATAAAATATGCTTGCTTGAAGTTTTAAAAAGGCCCCCACTAAGATGAAGCCTTTTAGTGAATAACAGCAGAAAGCACCTAAAAACATACCAACGCAATCTTCTTGTTTGTTTTCAGCTTGACATCTAAGACAGGCATCTAGATGTAAACAAGAAAAAGACTGTTATATTTTAGATGCAACATTAGTAAGCAGCTTTCTAAATAATCTACAATTCACTAAAAACATTTACAAAGTATGGAGACTATATTATGAACTAATTTATAACCTAATTCACCCTAAATCATGCCCTTCTATTCATCTAACTTCATCTATGTTATGAATCTTACTGCTTTCAATTAAATTGCAGATAGCTTTTAAAGACTAGCATAATTATATATAAACTAGTACATGTTATTGTTAGCTGCGAAGTTGTGTCCGACCCATCATGACCCCATGGACAACATTCCTCCAGGCCTTCCTGTCCTCTACCATCTTCTGCAGTCGGTTTAAGCTCATGCCTACTGCTTCAGTGACTCCATCCAGCCATCTCATATTATAATTTAGTATATTAGAAATTAATATAATTATATATTTGATAAGCTGCATGTCCCTTATGCCTCAAAAATGACATAGCATAATTCTCTTTTTAATAGGATGTGGTGTGTTACTAAAGATTTATGAATGATCAAATTAGGGCAGTTACAAGATAATGTAAAAGTGTTATTAAAGCAAACAAAAGTATGTGGCTTTCCTTTCTTTATTTTTACCGACAGGTTTATAAAAAGAAATATACTATGTGCCTAATAATACTTCATTTTATGCCAATTCTTGGTATATACGAAGTGATACTTGGTATCACTTGCCAAAGTTCGATGCATTAAATATATTGGAGCAATATATACACCTGTGGTGCACACAAATATATAACAAGATTAATTATGCAGGAAACCATACATTTCGGATTACCTAAATTCATCCTAAAGACACAAAATGTGACTTTTGACACTGGAGTATTGATTTGTATGATCCAAGCAACCTGATAAGCCTTTTCTAAATTTCATTAAAAGGCATATATTTTGTGAGTTGCAGTCACTTCCAGTATATAAAATAGTATGGTTTTTAATAACCATAGTAAGACTTGGAGAAGACTTACTATAGATTAACACAGCTTTTCTCCTACAATGAAACTGACAGTATCAACCAGCTATATAATTTGAATATTTTTGACATTCCCGAAAGATCAGCATAATGCTAGTGAAAAGAAATAACTAAGGTACCTATCACGTTGTACCTCGACCAAAGACCTAGCTGTTTGAATTACTGAGTACACATAAATTCACACAATCAATATTTAATTGATTAGCAATTTAATGAATTAATCATTTTTTATATAATGTGAAAGACTGAGCCATAAACTAATCATACAAATTGGATCCCCACAGCATAGTTTGAGGGGTGGTGCAAACATAACTATATGCTCAAACCATGTTACTACCATTTTCTTATACTTTTATGGGGACAGAAAATGTTTACACATCCACATGAGGAATACTGTACATGAAAATACATGCAGCAAGCAGATCCAGTTTGGTTTACATGAATTGAGCACTGCAGCTGTGAATTCTATAATTTCAGCTGCTTTGTTAAAAATATATATTCGAAGCCTATCCTCATTATTTTTATATGTTCATTTCATATGCAGATTTACTGCGAATCATAGGCTATAGAACACCTCTTAAAGCGTTTTTGTTACATGAATAAATTATATGAACTGGGGGCTTCCTAAAAATGCCTCTATTAGGGGCTTACTAAAGATCCAGCTAAATCCAGTACCTAAGGATACTTCAATACTTAAATGTTTTTTAAAAAAAGAGGTGGGGATCGGCACCATTGGTTTACAATGTTTCTCAGTTACCTCTTGAACGCAGGAACCTTTATGCTATGTTGGATAGGAAATAGATTTTCCACCCCGAAATATCTAATTTTATACATCCCACGAAATGAATTATCAGAAGGCATAACGATGGCCCAAACGTAGCCTGGCTTTTCTGCCAGTTACACTAAACTGAGGAGAAAGGGGAAACGACGAAAGAGTACGGCAAAAAGAAGAGACAATCCGGGAAGGCAAGCAGCCTGAAAAGGAGATGCCCACCGACCCCTTTGAACTAAGACTGCGTGTCGACAGCGCCTGCCGGCGCCCGAAGGCCTCCTTCATTCATTAATGCCGCTAGCATCAGGGAAGGGCCGCTCAATCGTCGACTCCAAACCACGGAAGACTAGCGGGGAAGGTGGAGGAGAATGCGGCGACGTGGTCTTGGCCCCGGCGCGGCTCATTCCCATTCCAGGAGAGCATAGTGGAGATGCGGCCTTCCTTTCCGACCGAGCCTGCCTGCCGCCACTCCGCTTACCCATGACCTGCACCCGGCAGATGGCGCAGGTGTCGCACTCGACGTCCCAGCTCCACATGGCCACGGCGTTCCACTTCTTCAGCGAGAACATTTTGTCGGCGCCGCCAGCTTTGGCGCCGGAAGAACCCGAGTGAGAAGTAGAAATGCCGGGCTCGTCTCCGTCCTCCGCGTCGGCCATGGCTGGGGGCGGGAGGAGGCGGTGGCGAAGGCGGCTTGGCTGCCCCGCCCGGCTCCTCCGGCGCAGGTCCGCCTCCCCCGCCGCCCCGCGGCAGCCCGCGGAGTCCCAGACCACCAAGCGGGCGACGTTGAGCCCGGCGACAGTAGAGTCTGCCAGGCCTGATTTGCTTTAGAAAAACAAAGGTTTAAATGGGACTTTAAGGTGGCGGCCTGGGGTCTGGATGAGATTAGGTTAGCATTCCTAAACTAGGGTGATACCGATGTGGATTTGCAGCGCTAACGCGGGGCTGTTCAGTTGAATGTGGTCATTTAAGATCCGTTTGAGGTTCATATACTTGCGCTTTTTTTTTGCCCACAAAATAAGTAGCTTTGGATCATCTTCTTTAATAAATAAATGAACAAGTAAAGCTTTGGATTTCATTGTTCAAATTAGATTCCCTTTATCTAATTTTAGCATTTGTGTAGAGAACAGTTTACGTTTTAGGATCGCTTTATGCGGAAATATTTGATAGAAGTAAATGAAAGGTCTTCAAAAATTTTTAATACTGAAAGAGAAATTTAAAACTCAATATGCTGCAGTGGAAATTTACGAGGTGAATGGAGATGAGAGCCAGGAAAGGAGAGCACAAAGAAAGGATGCTAAGTGAAACACGTAGGCAAAAATTAGCTGGGTCTTAAAGAGTGGGAAAGGAAGAAGACAAGCTATAAAAACGTCTGTAAGAGAAGATAACTAGTAAAACAGGAAAGAACCCATTTTTTTCTAAGAGGTCACAAAAAGGGGGCTAGAACTCAAGCAACTGAACATGTGCAATTAGTTGATTAATATTAACTGACACACCTTGCATAATTTATCTTTTAATTTTGATGTACATGGGATGTATGACTTTGTATGTAGCAGGAAATATGTAGGAGGCGGTCGGAAAGAGTGTAACCTCATAGTACCTCAGCCAATGGGGAAAGAGGAGGGATGTGCGGCTGGGGCCGGGGATCTATAGAAATGGGAATATTTTGGGTTGAAACTTTGGAGAGAACCAAGCTTTGATAACTTCTCCCCCGCTTATCATAATAAACGAAATAAAAGGCCTTCACTCTGTCTTGGCTGGTTATTGGTCAGGCGAGCTTGCCTCTGGTCACAAAGGAAAGTAGTCAAGAGTACATAACATATTGACCGTACAAAAGAGTTCACAAACTTTTAAGCAAGTCGTGCAAGAGAAGAAAATGAATGCTTTTGTCATTAAACTTGGAAGCAGGATCCAAATTCCAGTTCCCCAAGCCAAGAGTGGCATGTTCTGAAGAGTAGTAGTTTCAATCAGACATTTCTCTGAAGTAGCAGCCTGAGCGCACATCTCTTGTTCAATATGGTAGTTAGTCATCATTTTTACTGTTTATGAGAACTGGGCACTCTTGTGATAACTGTTCTCCAGCTGATGCAATTCTTGCAAAGGGGGAGCATTCCCTTGACGAATAAGGGATCCTGGGGCATACATATATTCCTCCATTTCCAAAATACTGTTATTTGGTGAAACATGCTAGCGATAGCATTTAGACTTATATACTGCTCCACAGTGTTTTCCAGCATTCTCTGAATAGTTTACAATGTCAGCATATTTGCCCCTAACAATCTGGGGCCTCGTTTTACCAACCTCAGAAGGATGGAAGGCTGAGTCAACCTTGAGCCCATCAGGATCAAATTCCAGACTGTGGGCAGAGTGAGCCTGCAATACTGCATTCTAACTACTGCCCCACCATGGCTCCTAAACCAGAATTATGGCTGCTAGGCACCAGGGTTGCTAGACCATAATTATGATTAGTAGGCATGACTATATCCCTGAATTTCTTAGTGAATGAATATGAAGCTGTTTTCCTCTGCCGGGTAGATTTTCAGAGTCTTTTAAGGTACTGCCAGTGGACTGATCCACTGTTACCATCTTCTTTTTCATTGTGGGATCAGGAGAAAATCTTTATACTACACACTGAAATTCCTTTTTAAAAATATTTCTGTGGAATTTTATGTCCTTTTATACTTTATGGATAACAGACCGTTCTCAATAAGAAATGATTCTAGAATGATCCGTGGATAAATAGTTCCAATTCTAGGAACATACAAGAATTTCACACATCTAACATTACAGTTCTTTAGGTAGAAATAATACAACCACCAGCTGAAGAAATTAATGCCTACTTTTGTCCATTGAGATCTTGCCAAACGATTATGAAAGTGATAGAGATGAATAAAAAAGAACAGTTCTACTAAACCTTTAGCATCTTTTCATCCCCAGGTACATAATGATCATAATTTACTTAAACACCACTAAGAATTGTATTAAAAACTTAACTTGGATGAAATTCCTGAATACCAGTATACTAGGTAGTGGATACAAAGATCTAAATGCCATCAGGGATGTATTCAGATGTGTGGTACATAGTTTCATAATATCTGGCAAACCTATTTAGATGCATGTTAATTTCAACTAAAGTAAATTAAATCTGTGAGAGCCAGATTGGTGCAGTGGCTAAGTCATTAGGCTAGAAACTGGGAGACTGGGAGTTATAGTCCTGCCTTAGGCACAGAGCCACCTAGGAAGGAAGCAATGGCAAGCCACTTCTGAAAAACTTTGTCAAGAAAGGACAGAGAGGCCTGTCCATGCAGTCTCCAAGAATTAGATACAATTGAACGGGGCAAAAGTTAACAAGATGCCAGTGAGACTTTTTAAATATGATGTGGTCTTTATACCAGAATAAAAGCATTTCATCAAAGCATTTTCAATTATCCCGATTGTATCCCTAGCAGTTCAGTAAGATCTAATATAGTGGGCATATTCTGAGTCCCTTCTGTTAAGGAGTGCTATGTTGTAGGATCGAGAGGCATGCCTTCTGTAGCGCCATGCCTCTGGAATTTCATTCCTCCAGAGTTCCATTTAACCTCAACTTTGCACTGCTTTAGAAAGGCTTTGAAAAATTGGTTTTTGAACAATTGACTCAATTGGCTGAGGTTCTTTGTGATCTCACTGAGTGATGAAGTATGACAGAAACTGTGTATTTTCATGGCCTTTTTTCTTCAAAAGGCAACTGGAGTGTTTTTTCCTTGAGGAAGAGGTTTGCCTGCAAAATTGTCCATGCAATTGCTAGGACTCAAGTCTAACCCAAAGGCAAAGAAAAAAAAAGAGGTCATTATTTACTCAGTGGGTCAGGCATTACAAATATAGGAGGGTAACAACTAGACTATACCTACTTTAAACCAAGCCAGATGGAATGAACTTTGTTTCAGATTGTTTTCAGATCTAGTCGGGTTGAATGGCCACTAATTGTCATTGTGTCAAAATGTGAAATATGATAAAATTAATAATTTTCAGTTGGAATGTTTTGCACAAATAGAAGTGTAGTGTTTGCTCAATTCAGGCCCGGACACAGCACGGAGACGGCATTGGTCGCGCTGGTGAATGATCTCTGGCGGGCTCGGGACAGGGGTTGTTCCTCTGTCCTAGTCCTATTAGATCTCTCAGCGGCTTTTGATACCATCGACCATGGTATCCTACTGCGGCATCTCAGGGGGTTGGGAGTGGGAGGCACCGTTTTACGGTGGTTCTCCTCCTATCTCCTGGGCCGCTTGCAGTCGGTGTTGACGGGAGGGCAGAGATCCACCCCGAGGCCTCTCATTTGTGGAGTTCCTCAGGGGTCGGTTCTCTCTCCCCCCCTGTTCAACATCTATATGAAGCCGCTGGGTGAGATCATTCGTGGTTTCGGGGTGGGGTATCATGAGTACGTTGATGATACCCAACTTTTTCTCTCCACCCCGAACCAACCCAGCGATGCCCTCGCCGTGATGTCCCGTTGCCTGGAGGCGGTCCAGGTCTGGATGGGGAGAAACAGGCTTCGTCTCAATCCTGCCAAGACTGAGTGGCTGTGCATATCGGCATATCGGGTTAACCAGACTATTCCACCTTTAACGATGGGGGGTGAGGTGTTACCCCCCGTTGATAGGGCTTGCAACTTGGGCGTCCTCCCGGATTCACGGCTCAATTTTGAAGACCATATAGGAGCCGTGACCAGGGGAGCTTTCGCCCAGGTTCGCCTGGTGCGCCAGTTGCGACCCTACCTGGACCGAGATGCCCTATGCACAGTCACTCATGCGCTCGTGACCTCCCGTTTAGACTACTGCAACGCTCTCTACATGGGGCTGCCCTTGAGGACCACTCGGAGGCTTCAGCTGGTGCAGAATGTGGCCGCGCGAGTTGTGATGGGGGTTTCCCGATACTCCCATGTAACACCTCTACTCTGCGAGCTGCATTGGCTCCTGGTTGCCCTCGGGTGAGATTCAAGGTGCTGGTGATGACCTATAAAGCCTTAAATGGCTTGGGTCCGGGATACCTGAAGGAACACCTGCTGCCAACATCAAGTTCCCTTCGTCCAGTGCGCTCCCACAGGGAGGGTCTTCTCAGGGTGCCGCCGGTAAAAGATTGCCGGCGGATAACACCCAGGGGGAGGGCCTTCTCAGTGGGTGCGCCTGCCCTCTAGAACCAGCTGCCCGTGGAGCTTAGGACTGCCCCCGACCTTCGTTCATTTCGCCGGGACCTGAAGACCTGGCTCTTCGAGCTCTCCAGCCCAGGCTGAGAATTTTAATTTTAATTGGGTTTTTTATTTTTTTTCAGGGATTGATTTAATCTTTTTAAATTGTTTTTAACTTTTGTATTGATCTTTGTTTTAAATACCCTGTAAACCGCTCTGAGTCCTTTGGGAAAGGGCGGTATATAAATCCAATAAAATAAATAAATAAATAAATATAATATAATATAATTGAAGTAAAGCATGTTCAAAAATAAATGCTTAGTAAATGGTTTAGCTTGTGGGGAGTAAGACAAGGATATATATTGTCCCCTTGATTATTTAACGTATTTATGGACAAATGTATAAGCATTGCTGATGGTTAGAGGTGTATTGCTAAGAGCAAGAATGTGCAGTATGCAGATGATACTGTATTGTTGGCTAAGAACCTGAATGATAAGCAATAAATGTTAGATTGTGCAGTGTAATGAAATGTGGGGACCAGAATGTTAATGCACCCAAAACCAGTTCCAATTTATAAAAATGAAGTAGATAAAAACTTGTACAATATTTGCTAAAAATGAGAAAATAGAGAATTTTTAATATGTGCAAATGCTGATGAAAAGGCAGTGAGTTTAATCTGTTCTGTTATGAGAAATGAATGTTTGTCAAAAGCAGGGGTCTTCAAACTTGGCCCTTTTATGACTTGTGGACTTCAACTCCCAGAATTCCTGAGCCAGGCACACTGGCTGAGGAATTCTGGGAGCTGAAGTCCACAAGTCATAAAAGGGCCAAGTTTGAAAACCCCTGGTCAAAAGCCTTGAAAAGACTTTCCTGTGTCCATTTTATTATTTGGAAGTGAAAATTTGGAATGTCATGAAAACAACAGGTTAAATACATTGGGAATGGGTTACTTAAGGGTGGGAATGTAAGAAGAGAGGATGAAAAATGAAGGTGTGAAGAAATGTAGACTGAATGCAAAAGGGAGCAACCAGTAACAAAGAACTACACCGAGGTGGCTTGAACGTACAGGTCAAATCAATATGCTGGGTTTTTTCATCAACATTTTCTTGAGATAGCTGGCTTCTTAGGAAGTCCATTTCATTATCTGGTTTTGGACGTAAAAACGTGGTCCCAATCAAGTAAGAGGCAAAGGGGGAGGAAGGGGGCGTGGCAGGGGCAAGGGAAATTCACTGCATACTTGTTCCCTCACCCCCACAACAAAGGCTGATAGCTCTACTGACTTATGGTTACTGGACTCTGGAGCTTCTTCTCACATTACTAATATGAGTCAAGGTTTTAAAAGGTTAAAGAAAATTACCTCATCTGTCAAGGTTGCAAACGGTGATACTGCTTCAGTTGTTGGGGAGGGTTTTGTTTCTGTACCTGGACTTGGAAAAGTAGAAGGTGTCTTGCACGCGCCTTCTATAGCCAACAACCTTTTGAGCATCACCAAATTGTGTGACGATGACAAAGTGGAAGTCCTATTTTGCAAGGGGGGAGGTCATGTCACCCAAGACCAGAAGGTCATTGGAAATATTACCATAATAAATGGCTTACCATATTTTTCTCCCAAGCCACCACAGCCTGCCCCAAGGCTTTCCAAGGGCAGTGTGGGCAAGGAGCCTGAATCTCAGCAGGCACCTACAGCACCACTCAAAGCAACAAGAGCCAAGAGAGTGGACGTAACTGAAAGTTCTATTCTTTACCCATCCCCACAAATGCTTGAAAGTGGCAGGGACTTATTACAGTGAAAGTAAATGACCCATACCATGTGGTTGTCTTTTCCTCACCTAAGTAGAGAAGAGCATTTTGAAAATGGGAATCTAGCTTGATCCATATTTTTAAAGTCTTCTCTAAACTGCAGGGCGGGGGGGGGGGGTGCAATGAAAACATAGGCTTTTCTCCCCTCCTATTTATAACACTGGTGACATGGGTATCAGTATTATCAGTATTCTGATTGTTTTTCTTGAAGTATATATGGCTTGAGCTTGTTGTAAGACTTAAATTATTCACTGCTATGCAAAAATAGAGCTGAAATGTATGCATTAGTTGCCATGGCTATCATACAGATAATAGCAGAGCTTCACTACTACAGACAATTTTTGCTAAAGATTCAAAACTCACAAATAATTTGTTTCATATATTTTAATTCTTAAATGATTGTTAATGAAATTGTTGAACATTTCATGGATTTAGCATCAGATCCTAGAGTTCTCCTATCAGAGGAATTGTACTTGAAATCTAAAGGGTATCAAATTATAAAGCACTGTCCTTCTGCACAATAAGTAAACCTATATTTCTAATGTAATTTTTTAATTCAAAAATAATTTACATGAGTGAATAATTAATTTCAAGGATGAGGTAAATTGAGCAATTGATGTACATCAAATGATTTGCTTACTAAGCTATAAGCCATAGACAATCTCACAGGACCATCTTAAACCAACTTAATCTCATCCTCCTTAAGACAGTATGGGTCTTGGCTGAAAATATTTGCCTGTTCAGGTTACTTTGTTATATTTGGACAAGTCAAACTGTTGTTTATGATTTTGGTCTGCTTCTACAAATCACAGCTAAACTAACCATACTTACCTGTTAAAATATAATGAAACTGTTTCTTTCCATCTTCTCATGGTCATGTTGGAGGAAAAAAGATGCCTATGGTCTATTTGCTACAATTTTCTTAACAATATAGCTTTACAAAAAACATCTCCATGGTTTGACTTTAGTTCCATATCTGTTCAATGGAACATCAGTTTCAAGTTCTTAAAACTTCCTAAGTGCCAATTTGAATTATATGTGTCACTAATATTGATTCACCAGTAAGTTGTATTCCCAATAACACAGGAGTAAAAGTTCTCCCTTAATTCCCACACAAAGTTCCCCCATTCTTCCTACAAAATCCACTTCTATATAGCGTTGATTAAATATTCATTGTCTGTAAAAAAATTGTCATGTTGCTAAAATACAGTGATCCAGTCAGTGTTAGAATTTTCTATTTTTGTTCTAACTCTTGGCTTCACAGAGCCGTACCTGAAAAGGCTTAGAGCCATTGCTCATTAATTATTTACACCAAAAGTGGAACAGTGTAATCCCATATTTACCTTTGTCACATAAGGCTTGTTTTGTCTCAGAACAATGATTTATGAAAATACCAACCTACCACAAAGAGAACTAGGACAATGCATCATTCACCTGGCAACTGTTTCTGTCACTACTGCAAAGGTTGGGATTTGTTAAGATTTGTTAGGGATGAAAAGCTCTTGGATTGAGAGAAAAACATTTCATACTAGAGCATTGTGCAGAATACCTTTTACCATGCTTTCACATATTTCCATTTGGTTGAATTTAAAAAACTGAGTAAATGTCACAGCTTCTTTTAAAAACTGTACCCACTCTGACCCAGATCCAAAAAAACCACAAAAGTACTGGAACAGTTGAATTTTTATACCTATGAGTTGGGGAGATATTTTATTTTGAAAAAAATTGCCAGGCTCCAAAAGTAGAACATGTAAGTATTTATGTATGGGTTCCATTGTATTATCTTATCCTATACTCCTATTTCTATTAAAATTACTATAGTCTACTATTACTTGTATGCTATTACTCATATGCTATTACTATTATTACTATTCTATTATTCCTATACTATTAGGAGTATACAGCAATGTTTTCCTCTTACAGATACTGGTCTGTCTTTAATACCTCTCCCTATGGGATTTCTTCTACTTCTTTATTAATGGGCAGTATGTAAAGCAGTTGCACCTTCCCACGTTGGGCTTTGCTTTGCCACTTCTTTTCTCTGGATGATTCAGTCCATGAAGGAAAAATATATTTTATTTGGCTGCTTTTTTCTGTTTTTGCTGCTGCTGCTGCTGGACAGCTTTCAAAACACACATCTCTATTCTCCCCCTGCCTGCTCCTCACCTGTTTCACGGTTGCAACTTTTAGAGGCAACTCTGCCATGCTGATGCTGGAGAGAAGACTTAAATAGGAGGGGAGGAAGGCAGTATAGGTGCCTGCAATTTTTCTCAGCAGTCTAATCTTCCAATATAAATACTAAAGGCACTAAAACGATAAAGAAAAAGGAATAAATTACAATAAAAAATCTTTCTGCAACTGCTTTGAAATCTGGGTTTGGAAGAGGAACTTCTAGGGGTACAGCTGGGCTGAAAATCATGACAAGTCTAGACCCCTCAAATGATCATTCATAGAATGACTGGTAATGATGGGCAGAGGCAAAGGAACTTTAGTCAGAAACTTGTTTGTCAAAACCAGCCAGGACTCAGCCTGTTCTCTGTAGAAGCAATTTCATAGTAGTCAACAAACAACATGAAATGAACAAAACCTAACTCAAGTGAAATCTTCAACTACAGATGAAAAACACTTTCAGTTATGTATTTAGCCAGAAGTTATAATTTATCTTCTGAAAGATAACTGTTCTGCAGATAACAAATTTTTGTTGAGAAAGCTGTGCTCTGCTTAATCTGTAGGACTGCGTGACTACCGGTGAAATTATAACTAGGCCAGATTGTAAATTCAATAGACAATATGTGTCCTTCAAAATATTGTGAATCCTTGTGGGCCATTCAATAATGGATAGTGATGCTTTCAAATTTGAGTGCTACCGCATATTTAGTTAAGTATTGTTCATTATATTCATGGAAAATACTTTGTAATATTTGTTATTATAAACAAGTTTCTTTAGGCTGCAACTGAAGAAACAAAACAAATCCATCATAAATCAAACAAGTCAACAAATTTAGTAGTGAGATAGTTCAAATTTAACTATATGTCATACATATAATTAATCTTTAACACAAACATACACTATTGCTTCTCCTAACATCCCTTATTCTTACGTTGTTAATATGAAAATCTATAATTAAAAGCCACCCGGGAATAAAATATGTACTTTTTGCTGCAGTGTTGTTTGTTAAATCTTTAATGTCAATCATTTCTCTGTCAAAACATTGTGAAAATTATGAACTGGAAAACTTCTCAATAAAGGCTGTACTTTGTTTTTAAGCTTGACCTCATAAAATCAGAAGGTCAGCAGTTTGGTGGGTCGAATCCTGAGTCCCACGTAACAGAGTGAGCACCTGTTATGCGTCCCAGCTTCTGCCAACCTAGCAGTTTGAAAGCACGTAAAAATGCAAATAGAAAAATAGGGACCACTACGGTGGGAAGGTAACAGCATTCCGTGCGCCTTTGGTGTCTAGTCATGCTGGCCACATGACCACAGAGACGTCCTCGGACAAGCGCTGGCTCTTCGGCTTTGAAACGGAGATGAGCACCGGCCCCTAGAGTCAGAAACGACTAGCATGCATGTGCGGGGGAACTTTTACCTTTACCTAAAATCTCATAGGATGTGCTGATAATATAGGGATATATCCCCAGAGGAAAATGTTGGCCTGGGAGAGGATGTGGAAAATGAAAACAAAATAAATGGGTTGATCACATATCTTGAAGCTCATTTCTACAGAAATCTGTTTAAAGAGGTACCAAAATAGTGTCCCACTAATGCAAATAGCAAAATGCATAAAAGATTTTCCTCCATCCTGTCTGAAACTAATGATTTCTCATTAACTAGATTTATAACAGGCTCTGGTAGAATAAATTACCTAACATTTGTAAGAACACCACAAATACAGAGTTCACTAACATGGAATAAACATAGGGACCTTTGAAAACTTTTTCTTAAAGTTCCTGTCACTTATTTCAATATTCAAGGTAGCAGGCAACTAAAAACGTTACAAAGATTTGTTGCTGTTGTAGACTCAGACTGTTTTGGCAAAAGAAAGCATTCCTGGCTACAATTTCCCCATCCAGTTCTTCCCCTTTAAGTTACAAAGAAAATAAATAGCTTTCTCCTGCAACCTAATAATTTTGTATTTTCCGTCTGTGCAATTTCCCTAATATTTTAAAGCTTTAGTGTCTTTGGTGTCTTTCCCTTACAGCTTTTTGAATGACCACAAACAACCTGGAATTCAATTATAATCTGTAGCCTTCAATAACTCCGAAGAGCAACTACGGATGGTGAGATGAAATCGAGTACATAGAGGAGTCTCCCCAAACTTTTTCAGTTCATTGACCCCTTCATGAAGTTTCAGATTGTGCACTCAACCTCATGTACAATAGTTTCAGGAATAATTAACACCACCACCAATTGGATAGTCCCATCAACCCTTGGGACAGACTATATACTGACATTTTGGGAAAGTATGATGTAGAGGATAGAAGTGATAAAAAAAATCTTGTTTATGACAAGTTATCCAAGTATATATACATGAAATAGGCTTGTGCTATTTTCAGATCCCATTATCCATCCAGCTAAAGCCAGCTGTAACATGCAAATATTTGCAGAATGGGAGATGTTTGAGATCAGTGAAAATATTACAATTAAAAAGCCAAATATTCCAGTATGTGAATGTTTAATTAACTAATTGAACTGAATTTAATAAACCACTGAGCAAGTAGTTTGTGAAAGAGTAAAGGTTAAATGCTTTTGTTGAAGTAAATGGTAATTGGCCTCACATGGTGACAACTCATGCTGCTTTAACATTACGTACAGAATTCTGTACGTGAAAGTAATCGACAAGGTAACTATGGGCATAGGACTGTGTACTGGGAGGGCAATAACTATACTACCCCTGAACTCGACATGTTGTAGTACCTAATGAGATCCTTGTCTAATTAAATAAGTACTGTTTATTGCAACAAGAACTCTTTAAATCACAAATCATCTTCAATGTTGCTGAGCATTTCCAATAATGAGATATAATTTTCTGAGCCCAAATTTAAATACGGTGTTTCTTAAATTGATGTTTGTAAATATGGTAAAATTGATCATGTTTGTATCACGGTAGTATACAAACACTGTAAATCTCAAATATTTCTCTTATCTCTTCCTTTACATTAGTCAGAATATAAGTTATAAAACGATAATCTTGAAGGTATGTATTTTGTTAAGGAAATAAGTGTTTACTTTGCACTTGTCAATTATTACTTGTGCATAATCATAGCTGTTTTAAAGCAATTCTGATGGTTTCAATGAATACAATCCCAACTTATCTTGTCCTTGTTTAGTCCATTTAAATTGGCATAAAGTTATGTTTATGCAAAACACTTTTATCATATAACAGTTTAGTGAATATACTTATGTAATTTCACTTTGATTTCAGTGGCAAAACTATGGATTTTAAACATCTCTGTACAAAGAAATTTCATTTACATTTTATATATTTAAGAAATGAACTACTAAAATAATGTGCAATAAACAAGTTTCAAACAATTCTGCTACACACACACCATCATTAATATTCAATATACCATCATTAACATATTGAAATACACTGTTAAATTTACATTGTCAACCAAAGCTAAGTAGTGAACAGATACTACTCAGGATTACTTCAAATAGAAACACCTTTCAATATTTACCTATCTGTACAAAATGTAATAATGTAGGACTCTCTACTGCATAGGAAATATACAATTGACAAAAAGAATTACATGGGCAGGCCTAGAATTATCTCTGGCACTTGGTTGTTTCTATCAACACTGATATGGTATATAGAAATTTAAACTAATTCAGTGCTGCTACGTTGATTTTCACCGCCTCAAAATGTTATTGGCACAATATGGTACTGTTTTGAAAGTGCTTTTATTCCTGTAATAGTTATAAATCTAGTTTGTCAAATGAACATAACTGTCAAATGAAAATAATTATTGAATGTGATTTAAGATTTTCTGGGCCAGTAAGGCCAAATTGATATTTGTAAAAGATTAATGTGAAATTTGTGAGTTAAAATTGGAATGAAGACTTTAAGGACACTATGCTTCAGATGCTATTGCTGTGCACCCATCCCTGAGAGAACAAGCAGATAGCCCAAGGAAGTCCTTTAATACCAAAAAGGTATCATACAAAAATAAGGATAGTATACATTATTTGCTCAGAAACCTAGTCAATTTGCAATCAGGAATCCTGGTAAAGAAGAAAAAATGAATAACTGTTTGAGATGTGTGCTAGACTCTGTGAATAGCGGGCAATACATTGCAATCCAAATACAAAATAAATGTTTCATTTAACACTATATTAAAACTATGTTAAAAAGTCTGATGTTTTCCTTCTCTGTTCCAATTCAATGTAAAATAACTTGCTTGCAAATTTTATTTCAGTGGAGAGAATTTTGGTGAAATTCAGTTGGGCAAAAAGTGTTGTTTTCATACTTATTTAGTCATGATGGTCACAGGGTATCTGTGAATGCCCTGTCCTTCACTGTTTAAGGATCTCTCCAGTATTCTGCAGCTTACTAAGAGATTGGAATTTATGGACAACCAGGGAGGATTAATTGCAATGCTGAGATGCAAAATAGAAACAGCTTTTGCAAACTATAATCTGAAATCTAGAAAAAATGGCCAGGAAAATAAACACAAAATAAATCCTCCAATTCAGTAAGATAGTAAATGAGATCATTTGCAAGGGGGAAATATTCATTAATGATAAGGCTGATCCAGCACAAAGTTAATATATGAACCCATCCACAAGCATGAAGCTTGCATAAAGCCCAAAAATTAATCATGATTTTGGTAGGATAAAACTATTTCTCATGACAATTATTTATAATCTGACTTAAATATTTTACAAGGCAGTTTGCAAGCAGTTATCAAAAAGCATAAATAAAAAAGTAAATAAATAATTGTAAAAAATAGATTCTGGTATCCTTCCTACAGGGCAGTTGGTTGGTGGAACTAAACCTCTGGTAGAAGATGATAGAAGAGAGCAGAGTCCAGTTGGAGGATGTCTTGAGAGTATCTTCATGGTCCTTTCTCTTCATCTCTGTCTCTCTAGAAATCCTGCCTAATGATTGCCCTCAACAATTACTTCATAAAGCTGATAATATAGATGTAGGCAACAATGCCCAAACTAACAAGTTTTATTTTCTTTATTGATAACTATTATAAATGTATCATCTTTTAATACTACTTGCAAAATGAAATCCTCAATACTAAATGTCATGCTTTCTGAGATGGTATTGGTCCTGTAAATCCTATTATAAAAAAAGGGAATAGCTGTGATTGGAAAACAAAAGGATTATGTGGAATGAATACCAAAAGTATTAAGAATTGAGTAGCATCTTACAATTATGTGGTTACTAAAATCCCACGAATAGAGCCTACTTCAATTAACATTAGAACTGAATGAATGACACAGTGATGATCAAACAAAGTGATGCTGTAATTCAGCATATAAGTAAATATTTCAAAATTGTAACTACAGATTGATTGCCTAAAAGTCTCCAGATAATATAATTCAATTATATATATTGATGGTCAATAGTTAGCTATGCTCTTAAGATTGTCAAATGGTCATCTTCCACACGTCTACCGGATTGAGGAAACACTAACATAAATATATGAACATTTTTAGACAAATACTTAGGGGGAAAATCAACTTAGCCTTTCCCATACATTAAAAAACAACAGCATATTAGCTATTTGAGTTGGAAATAGCTTAGCAGCTGGCTGGTTGAGCTTCTGTACACAATATTCCTGTACAACAATTACACAGAAATATCTAATTAAAAAATCCTGCTAAACAGAGACAAAATGCAGTTACAAAGCTTATAAATTATTTCCATTTATTATTCAAATGCTAGATTTTTCAGAACAAAATAAAGCTTTAATTTCTATTGTTTATATATTTCAATAGAGCAATCTTAAATTGATGCTATAGGAGTAATTCAGGGCAGAAGAATTCACATTTACTTATACCCTATTGATCTGGCATAACCCAGGAAGGAAATAAATGTTTTTCTTACTTTCAAATGCTGTAAACAGGTATAAAATAGCTCTTGGGCTGATAGTTACAAATCTAGAAGATTTTTGGCTGACCTATGGCTGTTTCCTATTTGACAGAAGGAAAAGGAACAAAAAGGAAGCCTGATGATAGAAGGTTCAGTGCCACCTGTGGGAAATTTATGTGGGCGAATCTCTGATTTTTCCATCCATGGATGATAAGATTCATAGTTATCTGTGAAAATGTACCGTATTTTTCGGACCATAAAACGCACTTTTTTCCCCAAAAGTGGGGGGGGGGGGGGAAATGAGGGTACGTCTTATGGTCTGAAGGTGATCCGTATGGCCAGCCCCAACCTCTGCAAGTGGAAAGCAAGGGAGATTGCCAGAAGCACGAATCGGCACGTGCTGAGAAACGCCGATCTCACGCTCCTGCAATCTGCCTCGCTCGGTTTCAGCTTCCCTTGCGGAGTGAGGGAGATTGCCAGGAATGCGAATTGGCTGATCTCGCGCTGCTGCAATCTCCCTCGTTTCAGCCTGCTTTCTCTTTTAGCAAGGGAAGCTGAAACCGAGAGGCAGATTGCAGGAGCGCGAGATCGGCCGATTCGCATTTCTGGCAATCTCCCTCGCTCCGTTTCAGCTTGCTTTCTGCAAGAGAAAGCCGGGCCGCAGGGCCGCCTCTGCGGGTACTGCTCTAATGCAGAGAGGGAAGGACAAAGAGGGAGGGAAGGAAGGAAGGAAGGAAAGAAGGAAGGAAGGGCCAATGGGAGAGGGAGGGAGAGAGAGAAAGAGAGAGAGAGAAAGAGAGGGAGAGACAAGGAGAAAGAAATAGGGAGGGAGAGAAAAAGGGAGAGAGAGAGGAGAAAGAAAGGGAGAGAAATAGAGGGAGAGAAAAAGGGAGAGGAAAAGAGAGAGGGAGAGAAAGAAAGGGAGAGAGAGAAAGAGAGAGGAGAAAGAAAGAGGGAGGGAAATAGAGGGGGAGAGAGAAAGGGAGAAATAGAGGGAAAGAGAAAAATAGAGAGGGAGAGAAAGAGGGAGAGAGAGAGAAGGAGAAAGAAAGGGAGGGAAATAGAGGGAGAGATAGAGAGAGAGAGAAAGAGAGGGAGAGAGAGACAAGGAGAAAGAAATAGGGAGGGAGAGAAAAAGGGAGAGAGAGAGGAGAAAGAAAGGGAGAGAAATAGAGGGAGAGAAAAAGGGAGAGGAAAAGAGAGAGGGAGAGAAAGAAAGGGAGAGAGAGAAAGAGAGAGGAGAAAGAAAGAGGGAGGGAAATAGAGGGGGAGAGAGAAAGGGAGAAATAGAGGGAAAGAGAAAAATAGAGAGGGAGAGAAAGAGGGAGAGAGAGAGAAGGAGAAAGAAAGGGAGGGAAATAGAGGGAGAGATAGAGGGAAAGAGAAAAATAGGGAGAGAAAGGGAGATGGAGAGAAAGGGAGAGAGAGAGAGGAGAGAGAAAGAAAGAGGGAGGGGGAGAGAGGGAGAGAAAGAGAAGGAGAGAGAGAAATTAAATTAGTAACATGATTGTTAAGTGAATCTGGTTTCCCCACTAACTTTGCTTCTCAGAAGGTTGCAAAAGGCGATCACATGACCCTGGAACAATGTGACCATCATAAATATGGATTGATTGCCAAGCATCCGAATATAAATCACATGACCCTGGGGATGCTGCAACAGTCATAAGTGTGCAAAATGATCATAAGCCACTTTTTCAGTGCCATCGTAACTTTGAACAGTCACTAAGTGAATCATTGTAAGTCGAGGACTACCTGTACTTTATCATTTTTTTTCTTTTTTGGGGGGCGAGGTCACGTTTTTGACACCTTGCTGGGCGACTGGTGGTACTCGGACATTGCCTTGTCCTAAAACTGGTACTATGGATGAAAAGGTTGAAAAGCCCTGTTTTAGTATACCGGTACTATTTGGTTCAGAATTTTTTTTTCTTGTTTGCCTGCTCTAAAAACTGGTTGTGTCTTATGGTCAGGTGCGTCTTATGGTCTGAAAAATACGGTAATACTTCATCAAGGATCCACTTTCTTTTTTAAACTCAAAGATTATTTATCTCCATGCTTAAATTATCTATAAAATTAATATTTTTCATTTTTTTATACTAAAACATAATGCAGTTTCTGAATATATTAAAGTATATTAATGAATATATATATGCATAGTAATGAAGCATATTTTAATGCTCATAATTTTAAGGAAAACAATCAAGATTGATTTGATCCTGGACAGATCAGAGGTAATTACTGCAGTGGTTTATGGTAGATTAGAAGCTGTTGCGTACTTTCTGTGTGTGTGAAATAGAAGAATATATTGTTAAAAGAAGACTTTGAAGTTTAATTTTGTTGTGGGGTTTACCTGATACCTTTTCTTATGGTAAACAGATGGTAGGTCGAATTAGTTGGGCAAATAGAGCTGTAGAAGTTTATAAACTCGTAGACCTATTTTGCAAGGGGAAAAATATATTTATCAGTAATCAACTGGGGGGACCATATATATGCATGTTTTTTTAATGCACTTTTTTGTCTTGTTTAGTGCTTTGTTTTTGTTTCCTTTTTCTCCGTTGAAGTTTGTATTTTAATTTTGGAAATAAAATTTATTAAAGGAATGGAAGCAAAGTTTTTGATATTTTGCATAAAAGACATTCAGGCTCTAACGTAGGTGACTACATAGACACAATTTTACGTTTTAAGTCCTCTACATTACACTTGCATTTTGCTTTGCATTTATCAATTATAATTTGTGATAATTTTTCTAGATTTATATCTCTTTTATTATACAATCTGTGTCATTCATTCTGTCACTAAATTATTAGTTTCCCTGACATTTTACACAAAATGCACAATCTGCATTGATAGATTTATATATCCAGTGAGCTTGTTTGTTTTAATAAATTTTTGTATCTATGCCTCAAACAAAAGTATCAAAAACATTTAGTGATAAGTCATGGATACCAACTATTGGGAAAAAGTAGTTTTATTTAGGTGCATTTAATTTAGAGGTTAGTCCAGTCCTAGGATCAGAATATTTACTTTAATGGCAAGCTCTCTTATTTTGCTAGCATAATACCATTAGTATTTAAGCCAGTTTTATCTTTTAAATGTCCTTATTTTAGATTTCTATTAGACAATGAAAGCAATCCTAATGAGTGGAGGCAAATAGTAGTAAACCAGGAGTATTAAAAGGTAAGGAGACCAATAAAACAGATAATCATGAACGTTACTTCAGTGGAAATTCACTGGTTTTTATAGTGCTTAATAAATTGCTCCCAAGGCCAGTCTTCTGTAGTACCACATTCAGTAAAGAAAAGGTAAAATCTATTTTGAGTTAAGCTTGACTTCTGATGACTTCATATAATACTGATTTTAAAAACCTAGCCTTTTCTTCTCCCAAGAGTTTGTTCATATTTATTACATACCAGTCGTTTTATCAGTTTATAGGTACAAATACAACAAGGAAAGATTAAGAGTTCTAAAAGTAAAGCTTAGTTCAAAACTTTACTTGGCAAGTAAAAAATACCCTTGATATAAAATTTCATAATATGGTTTTAAGCCACAGTAGTGATCATTCAACTGATCATAATGATTAGATACTATAAAGTATCTAGAATTATAATCTGGGGTTAACCAGATATGTAAAGTGCTTGGAGTGATTTTCAAAAACAGGTAGTTACAATTGTGTATGGCAATGTTCACTGTATACCGTCTACCTTTAGGCATTTTTTTAAAAAAGTATTACTAATGATATGCCACATGGTATTCAGCTATCGTATTATCTGAACAGCATATATTCTCCTCCCAAACCCAATCACTAAAAATACTAACAATGTGTTATTTCAAAAAGAAAAACCAATGATTCCACATCACATCTTTCACTATTCACTCCAACTGTAAACAAGACATATAGATTCCCTGACTTGTCCTGCTTCAGTGATACCGCTTAAATAACGTAACTTTGCTAATTATCAATGCACATTTTGAAAAAGTACCATTATTTTGTTCCTTTTTTTTTTTGAAAAACAACATTTCTACTGTAGGTTAAGAAAGGAAGCTTTAAAAGTGACTGTGCGCTGAATGTAAAGCTTCAAATCCTTTTGTCACCTGTCAGAATTTCTTTGTCCAGATAATAGTGATAGTCACAGAAGCTGATGATTATCCTGGCAGATAAAATCCCAACTGAAGGTGGTAGTTGTTTTCTTCCTTAGAAAGCTTATTTCTTTAGAATATCTTCCCAACTTTAGATACCTTGTTTACTTTTTTTTGTATGTTAAGTTCTTTAAACAATATGCATACGTTTTCCTTTAACCCTGCAGAAATCTGATTCGACACTGTTCTTTCCACTGTTAAATATTAAATAAACTTATGAATGCAGCTAATTTGTACGAAATGCATATTCTTAAATTCATGGAATAATCACAAAACCAGTTTGTTTTGTGAGTGAAAATTAGTCCAATTCTTCTCTTTCAAAATCCATCTCTATTGATGCCTTTAATTAGGAAATTTTTCCAACAATTGGATTTTCTCTACAAAAGAAAAAAAAGAACCTTATCTATTTGTTAGAAACTGCAAGTTAAAAATTATTTTTCACTTACAATTAGTGCCGTATTTTCTGACAACAATAACATTTCAATTTTACTGATCCCCACTGAGCAGACTTAAATCCACCTGGATATCTTCCACAAATAAAGAAAACTTCATTCTGCATAATCTGGATAAGGAAGTTAAATTTACTTCAGTCCTATCAATTTTATAAAACCTGAGGCAGTTTATATAATAGCATCCCTATAGAAAGGAGAAAACAACTGCAAAGAATGTATTTTTACATTTAACAGTCGGAAATATTGAATATTTCCTCTCCCAATTAGTGCATTAAATCAAGATTTGCAGAATGAAGAATATGTTCTTAACTGCCCATCTCCCTCAGAGATAATTCCATGTTCTATACAAGCTAGTGCGATTGGGGGTGAGTACACACACACACACACACGGACACACTCGCCAGCCACTCACGCAGCCCGGTGGCCAAGAGGCTACGGCCCAATAGTGGGGTGCGGCCCACAGGTTGGGGACCCCTGAATTAGATGACTATGTGGTCACAGAATTACATTAACATTTAGTTTCAGTTTGTTAAAAGACAAGCCTATTGTAATGGTAGAATTACCTACAATACTTACTCACTGCCATATTTAGCACTAGATGATCTTTTTTCTCGATACTTATCATGATGCATGTCCAACTGTTCTACAATAGATATTATTTGCTGAAGAGTTTGAAAAGTTGCTACCGAGTCCTCAATTTTGAAATTAGAATAGTCATCTGGCTCTTTCTGTGGACCTTGATAGACTGCTATACTTCCACAAGCCTCTAAAAACAAGTATAAATTAGAGTATAATGAAGCTTTAAATGTTCAAGAAACAAAGTTTTGTTGTTCTATATCTTCAGACATAAATTTTACCATAAATGTGATTAATTAAAATAACAAAGGGTATTTTTGGGCATAAAAGAACATTGTCTCATGTTAATTCACTAATTCATCAGTGTAAATTTAAAACAATTTAAATTAGTTGTTATCTGGACTAATAAGTACAAACCTTTCCATGAAAAAACATAAAAGAATCAAAAGGCTCACTATTATAGTCTTCTTTCATAAATTTGTAAATTCTATCAAGTCTGAATATCCAGGAAATGGCGCTGTCAAAGAATTTCTTGATTTAATGGACCTTTAATCAGCAGACTTGATATACAATGCATAAAAACTAACCTAAAGTACACAATAAAAGAAGAGTAGCCCTAGTTGGATTTTCCAAATAATGAACATCAGATATAATCACTTCCTGGTTCTGTAATCCCATATTTCGGGAACGCTTACAATACCCTTTTGACTTAGATCTCTTAGAGCTTTAAATTCACAAAGTTTATTTCCACTATTGCTACAGGTGTATGGAAAGGCTCAGATCAAATCAAATACACGCTATTTGGATGTAGATTCAGCTTCAACAGAGCCCTCTCCCTTCCAAGTATTAGCTTCTTAAATGTAGGGTTTATTAACACTTATTGCAGTAACTGAGTTCTACACTGGCAGGATACTTTGAGAACCATATCTTAAATATAGCACATTCAGATCGCCTTCACTTTTGTCAATTTTGTTATGCTGCAATCTGATTCTAGTAGTTATTGAAATTCATTTTTTTCTCATTAATCTACACCCATAATGACAAAGTGAATAGAGAAGTCTAGAAAAGCCTGTAAATTTATTGAAAAGAAAAAACTGAAATACCACATTGGCATAAGTATTCAGACTCTTTGCAACAAGCATGGAGTGATTATATCTGATATTCATTATTTGGGAATCAAGTTTTATCCAGCTGGGCTACTGAAATTTAGCTCTGGTGCCTCCTATTTCTCTTACTGACATGTTTCTATGCCTTGATTGGAGTCCATCTGTGGTAAATTAAATTGGACATGATTTGGAAAGGCACACACCTCTCTATAGAAGCCCTCACATCTGTCAATGCATACTGGAGCAGAGCAAAAGCCATGAAGTCAAAGGAACTGTCTGCAGAGCTCACAGACAGAATTACTGGAAGGCACAGATCTGGGGAAGGCTACAATAACATTTCTGCTGCACTGAAGGTTCCTAAAAACATAGTGGCCTCCATAATTCTCAAATGGAAGAAGTTTGGCACAACCAGGACTCTTCCAAGAGTTGGTTGCCCGGTCAAACTGAGCAATTGGGGGAGAAGAGCCTTAGTAAGAGAGGTGACCAAGAACCCGATGGTCACTCTGACTGATATCCTCAATGAAAATCTGTTCCACAGCACTCAGGACCTCAGACTGTACCAAAGATTCACTTTCCAACATGACAATAATCCTAAGCACACAGCCAAGACAACACAGGAGTGGCTTAGGGACAACTCTGTGAATGTCCTAGAGTGGTCAAGCCAGAGCCCTGACTTGAACTCTATTGAACATTTCTGGATGGACCTGAAAATGGCTGTCCACCAACAGTTGCTATCCAACTTGACTGAGCTTGAGAGGATTTGTAAGGAATGGCAGAAAATCCCCCAATCCATGTGTGCAGAGCTTATCGCATCATACCCTAAAACAGGGATCACCAACCTTTCTGTGTTGGCGGCCTGGTGGGAAAGGGAGGGACAGGCACTTTTCTGTGCGCACACACAAATGTGGCTGCATGCGCACGAAGGGGGCCATGAGCATGAGTGCTCCACAAATGGGGTTGCTAGCCTCGGTGCGTAGCTCTTGGCTCTCCTAGTGCCGGTGAGAGGCTCACGATTCTCCTAGCGCCGGCGTGAGATTTGCGACTCGGCTAGCACAAGGACAGAGGGTGAGCATGCACACATGCATGTGTACAACAATGCCCAGCTACTCACACGGCCCGATGGCCAAAAGGCCACAGCCCGGTAGTGGGACACAACCCATAGGTTGGGGACCTCTGCCCTAAAAGACTCGAGGCTGTAATTGTTGCCAAAGGTGCTTCAACAAATACTAAGGGTCTGAATACTTATGCCAATGTGATAGTTCAGTTTTTTCTTTTTAATAAATTTACAGACATTTCTAAAGTTCTGTTTTCACTTTGTGATTATGGGGTACTGCTTGTAGATTAATGGGAAAAAATGAATTTCAACAACTGTGGAATCAGACTGCAATAACAAAATTGACAAAAGTGAAGGGGGTCTGAATACTTTCTGAATGCACTGTAACTGAAAGCAAATAATTGAATTTAAGCAGAGTTTTTGTCTATTTAACATTTGAAAAAAGCAACTGTGCAAACAAAGGCAAGGAAGAAGTCTACCAGAAGCCATTTTCTCTATTCTCCTCTATACATAATAAAGCCTGATATCCTTATTAAAAAACTCCCAATGATCAGAGATTTCCAAATGAGTATGGGGTACTGTAGTGCTGGGGGCTGAGGAGGAACAGCTAGGAAAAGTCTGGAAGAAGTCCATCGTTTGTGTCCAACATGATTTTCTTCTGAGCCAACCTATTGTATTTGAAAATTAGGAACCTAGAATGGATATGGGATTAACAATTTGGACAACAGCTAATAGCTATTAATATTACAAAACTGACTGTGTTACTTTGACAAATAGGTCTTTCATACCTTGCATTTTTTGGAGCTTCGGCATACTGATTGCAAAGAGTGAATAGATTCTCTCTGTTTCTCGATCTCCATCTATTTCTATCTGAATGTCAGCAGGTACACCTCTTCAATTAGAAATACAAAATTTTACAAAATATGTTAATTTTAAAGAAGATTTACTAGCTATATATTAATGCATATACAAATTTATTTATTTATTTATTTATTTATTTATTTATTTATTTATTTATTTATTTATTGGGACTTATATGCCGCCCTATCTCCCGAAGGACTCAGAGTGGCTAACAACAATAACATACAATAAATACAGAAGTTATTTATTAAAAGGGAAAACCAGCAATGCAGATGTGCAAAACTTCCAGATCAGTGATGGCGAACCTTTTAGAGACCGAGTGCCCAAACTGCAACCCAGAACCCACTTATGTATCGTCGGGTGCCGGGTGGGCGTGGCTGCGGTGGTAACGGCAGACTGGGTGGCACTAAAAAGTTCAATCAATCAATTCCAACTTTGCGAGATCTTTTTTTTCCCCGTGAGAAGTTGAAATTGATTGATTGAACCTCTTTTTTTTTGC
This sequence comes from Vipera ursinii, assembly GCF_947247035.1. Lineage (NCBI taxonomy): Eukaryota > Metazoa > Chordata > Lepidosauria > Squamata > Viperidae > Vipera > Vipera ursinii. Next base: position 29,924,345 of record NC_139518.1, read on the forward strand.
ACACGGCGGTGGCCTAAAGTGAAAAGTTTTTATAAAACCCAGCTGAAGGCCTAGGACTGAGGTGATGCCGCACGTGCCCACAGAGGGCTCTGCGTGCCACCTGTGGCACGCGTGCCATAGGTTCACCACCACAGTTCTAGATCATTTATACTTACAGCTGTATCATGATAGGTAGGAATTCTTAATATGTGGCCTACCAGAATTAATTGAAACAGCCTATAAAGCTATAGCAAACCCATTTGTGAAACTAGTCAATTGCAACTAATTCCTAATATCATACAATAATCATGTATACAATATTCATATTATTTGATGCCAAAACAATTTAAGATTAGGGTTAAAAAGTAAGAAGCGTATTAAATCCCACTCTCTATTCTGTAACTGCTTCAGGCAGAGAAATCCTCACTAAATAAGGATCAATCAACTATCTCTTTAGTAAAAAAATAACCAGGAATAAGATGGAAAGCTAGGCACATACACATATAACCATCAGATTGTTTTGAGTAAGCAACAGTAAGCACAGAGAATAAGAAATATCAATCCCAAAATATCAAAAGCTTGAAATGAGAAATATTGTTAAACCTAATTTATGCCAATTCAGTATATCTCCTTCTCTTGCAAATGATCCTTGTTTCCACCAATACATGTATTATGGATGCCACATAGTTTGTTTTATTTTATAGTTATAGTAAACTTTTATTGCTTTTTTATAGTATATTATGTTTTTGGTGGATTTTATTGTGAGATGCTCAGTGTCGTAGGAAGCAGGAAGGAAGGAAGGAGGGAAGGAAGGAAAAGTACTGATATATATCAGTATATATATCCCACAGAGAAGGCCTCCTCAGGGTACCGTCAGCTAGACAATGTCGGCAGGACCATCTGCTGCTGGGAACGACTTCCCATCGCCCAGTGCACTCACACAGAGAAGGCCTCCTCAGGGTACCGTCGGCTAGACAATGTCGGCTGGCGACCCCCAGGGGGAGGGCCTTCTCTGTGGGAGCGCCAGCCCTGTGGAACCAGCTCCCCCATGAGCTTCGGATGGCCCAAGTTCTCCAGTCCTTTCGCTGCGGCCTCAAAACACTCCTTTTCCACCTGGCTGACCTGGACTGACAGGGATTTTAATTATGTTTTTAATTTTTTAACTCTAATTTTTAATTTATTTTAATTTTAATTTATTGTACAGAGGCCTTTAATTTTAATTTTATCTTAACTTCTGTATTTATTGTATGTTATTGTTGTTAGCCGCCCTGAGTCCTTCGGGAGATAGGGCGGCATATACCGGTATGTCCCAATAATAAATAAATAAATAAATAAATAAATAAATAAATAAATAAATAAATATATTCAGGTTGCAAAGAACAAAAACTCATTTCCAAATGGCAACTTAAATACATTCATTTATTACAGGATTAATAATCTATGTTGTTTCATAATCATACTTGATGACAAGTTGCCATAAATATATTTTCAAATCTAATAACGTTCACTTGCTAATCTCAAGCACATGTGTAATTCTGATATGCATCTCCCTCCTTCCCCTTGGTCATTGAGAAGGCAATCTAAGTTACAGCAATATATTGTAAGCAAAATTATTTCTATTCCAAAACATGCATGTTATTTTTCTTGCAGATGTTACTTACCCAGTACATGGCATACAGCCCACTGTGTTTTCTGATGTGGCTTTACAGCAAAGCCAATTTCCATTCAAAAAAGCAGATGGGTGATAGACACTCAATCTCTTTTGGTTGCATCTGCTCACTCTACAGAGAGCTTCTATCCACTCACTAGCCTCCACACAATTATTTGCCTGCACATAGAGTGGTTTTTCAACATGTATTACTTGAAACATCTGAAAAAGAAAACAGCTCTACTCAAACAACCAACAGTTTATTTATAAGAGAAAAAAAGAGCATCAGCAGATTTTTTAAAATGTTTATTTATTATTTAAAAACTTTGAAAACAGAAAACTGGACACTTATCCAAATGGTTGCCTTGGTGTAACAGATACTGATTAATGTATTAGCTTCCATTTTGCTCAGAAAAGGAGGGATCTTGTGATCCACATTTTTACTTCTAAGCTGAAAGACTACCCAATTTCATCCATGATTAACATCAGACACGCAAGGATACCCCAAGGCAGAAGAAAAGAGAAAGTAGGAGAGGAAACAATCACTCCCTAATTGTTCTTAGAAGGGATGCAGGGAAGAGAACTCTACCACAATGTGAATTAATAGGTATGACAAATAGGAGTTAGACATTGAGGAATTAAGAGTATTATTACTAATTTTCTCTTTTTAGTACCACCCAAACTCCTTGTGCTCTTGATTTAATGAAAAATAAATCATCCTACAAAGCAAAGCACCAGCCTCTAACAAAGTATTTATTTATAGTAGTATCTTTTTGGACCCCTTAAAAACTCCACTAATATGTAGATTTACCAGATTTTTTAGAGGAATTAAGATTGAACAGGTTGACACCTTTAAATACTTTGCAGTGGTCTTCAACACCAAAGGATCATGAAAGGACCATATTTATGCCTCTCAGGCAGCATTATAGTTTCCCCACCCTGCCATTAGACATTCTTTTTCTCTAACGATGGAGAGTTAGTTTTTGTCACTTGTAAAAACTTTTTAAAGCAAAACATTAGAACTTCTCACCTTTTCCAGGTTGTTGAATGACTTTGTCTGGGCACAGCATAATGTTTGCAATAGTGGCAGATATCTGTAGCTTGGGTGTAGGATGAGGGTGAAGGTTTGTTCTCCAAGCTTGTGGGTTGGCTTCTGAACATTTCATTACCAGGCTAGGTAACAAATTGAAGAAACACACCACCTACTCAACAACATATTCCCTGGGATCAAATTCACATGTGAAGAGGAAACAGAACAGAGTCCCATTCTTCAAGATACAGTAGTGGCCAAAATTGTGGAAACCTTTTGGGAAAAGTGTACAGCAGAAATGCCAGCTTTGGTTACATTTCCACCAATTTTTCTTCTAATTTCTTTATAACTGTAACCTTGTTCACTTAACAATACTATTTTACATTGCTTTCTGGGCAACAAGTCAACTCTTTGCACCATTACTTTAATTTTATTATGTTTTACAAGCTCACTAAATGAAAGAACACAAAACCCCCCCAACCAACTTGATAGCGATCCTCCTCTCAGCTTCACATCAATAACTGAATCCTACTGTGATCTGATTGGCTCACTGCCAAAACAAGATGACACCTGATTGGCTCTCTAAACACTCATGCTCATTGGCTACAATCTGATGAAGGAAAGCTACCTGATATCAAGCTAAGCAAGTAGTGCTTCCTTTTTCTGGTTATTTGGCTATACCTTTTCACAGAATACAGTACAGATAATTGAACAAACTTTGTTGCATTACATTCTTGATTAAATTATCTTTCCATTGATATATAATTTTATGGTACTACTCTAAAAAAGTGGTATTAGCCATCAAACTTCAAAAATACACTTTTCCCAAAAGGTTTCCACAATTTTGGCCACTACTATAAGAAGAATGGACAACAGAGAACTGGAAACCTGTGTCTACCCCACACACATGGACCAGATCCTCAGCTTCGCAAGCAATCCCACTGCACACAAAAAAAGCTGTGTCCAGATCCTCTTCAGAAGGGCCAGGACACAATGCAGCAACACAATACTAAGAAAAGCAGAAGAGAAAAGCTGCTTGACGTCTTTCCATAATGGCGATCCAAAAAACTTCGTATTTCGATGCATAGCACCCAAACCACACCACACAGCCAACTACCACACAAAAACTATCCCTACCATACACAAAAGGGGTGTCAAAAATGACAGCCAGAATTCTCCAACGCTCAGGAATAGCAATAGCTCTTGAACCCACAGCCACACTCCACCAGGGATTATCCAGAACCAAAGGCAAGATACAAAAGGATGTAAGAAACAATGTAGTCTACAAAATCAACTGTAATCATTGCAACCAATTCTACATGGGACAAACATCACATCAATTAAAAACCCAACACCAGCTGGCAGTCAAACACCACGATCCCAAATCCTTAATCTCTGCCCACACCAACACCAAGAGTTTGATTGGAGCAACACAAAAATCATCGGCCACACTACTATATGCCACACTAGTGAGTTCATCAAAGCCTGGCACTCCACAAGCAATTCCGTCAACAGACACACTGACCTACAACCAGCCTATGAACTCCTCAGAATCCAAATTAACCGCGCAGCACCAGAGACAGCACCTACCCTCAATCAACCCACGCAAGTCCCCCCCAGCAGTTCACCTCCCAATGAACCCGACCTGATGTAACCTTCCCATCACAAGACTCACTGATGACTCACAACTGTCCCATCACAAGACCCTCACTTAACACACTCACACCTGAAGCCCTTATAAACAGAAGAACACTGACACTGACACCCCCTAAACTCCGCTGAAGTTGTTACCTAGTCTGGTAACGAAACAATAGGAAAACAACCTACAAGCTTGGAGAACAAACCTAAACCTAAACCTAAACTTTCACCTTCACAACATAATGTGTTGCACTATTTATGTTTCTATTGAGCAAATACTCCAAACCTTAATGGAAGAAGTTTGCTTTTGGGGATCAGAGAAGATTGAAATCATTGTCCATGTACGGCTGCATTGCAATTTCTAACATGTGGAATTCACTTATTTCACTTCTTATGTATTCAGAATGAACCAATCTCTATTGCATAAAATTTTTACTTTCTGATTCTAATGCTAGCATTATCGGTACTACTGTGGCTAAGTTCTGTGTTGGTTATAATGCATCATTAAATTCTGTAGTTCTAATTATATTGTTACATAGTTTTATACTTTAAACTGGATCATTAAACCTAACAATAATATAGGAATTCTTACTCTAGATTTTTAAATAGGGTCATAAATATCTATTGGCATTTAAAAAAACAAGAAGTAGGATAAAGTATTGATGCTTTTAAACTTTGGTGTTGCACAAGCTCCTGAGAATACTATGGACAGGGAAGAAAACAAACCAACGGAGCACCAAATAAATCAACCCAGAATTTTCACTGAAATCACAAATGGCCAGGTTCAAATTATCCTTTTTCAGACACATTTTGTAAAGATCCAGCTCCCTGGAAAAGGATTTAATGTTGGAAGGTAGAAAGGGCAACCAGAAGTAAGGCTGATGGACTCATTTACGGTGGTGATTTGAAAGAACAGGTATGGGCTAGATCAGGGATCCCCAACCCCCATTCAAGTGGACCAGTACCGGTCCGTGACATGCCAGCAACCAGTCCACACAAACAAGCAAAGCCCCATCCACAGGATGCAGGCAGCACACAAAACCACACCCTCTCTGGTCTGTGGAAAAACCTCTCTCCACGTAAACCGGTCCCTGGTGCCCAAAAGGTTGGGGACCATTTGGCTAGATCATCATGGAGAATATTTATGTGGTCTTTAGGAATTGAAAATGACAGACAGATCAATCAATTAATCAATCATCTGAGATAATTTATCTCTGACCACATGATTAAGAAACAGTTTCCCTCTTCAGTTTTGCCAGCTAGAAAGGGAAGTATATCCAGAGCATCTCTCCCCCAATGTCTTTCTCTTTGGTAGGAAAATATCTTTCTTCTCTTCCAAATATATTCCTCTTGGGAGGGAAACCAGTATTTTAGAAACTTCTTCTAATATCTTCTTGTAAAGAAGGATCAGGTAAATACTCATGACATTTCTATCTTGTTCGCCAGCGTGGATTTGATTTAAATCACGTTGATTTAAATCACAATTTAAATCACTAGTAAAAAGGCTTGATTTAAATCTAGTCGATTTAAATCATAATTTTTAAAGAGCAACTGTCATCTCTATCCTGCAGTGGCTCCTCCTGACCTGCTGTTGACTCACCGACAGTCCCATTCACTTTAATGGGACAGCTGGTGATGCGACAGTGACACAACAAGGTGAGGGATGTGGTGGGCAACAAGTGAGTGGATGCTCGCTAACAGGCGCTGCCATGATGGATCTGAAATGACAGGTGCTCTTTAAATGTAAAGACTCATTCTTGCTGGTAGTTAGAATCTTTATTATTTGCAAACAAAATGAAGGTTTCCTATTTAGAATAATAAGCTGTTAGGTTAGTAAAACAGTGATATCAGAACCGATTTTAGGTTAATAGGTTAACCACACATAGTTGGAAAACTGCTCAAATTCTTTCATTTAATTAAAACACTTAGAGCCTGGTATAGGTGCATTTCCCTTTAAACAATCATACAGTTTGTAGTGTACATAGATTTGCAAAACAATGGGATAAAGGAATATTTCTGAACTTCTTTATGATTTATCTCATGGTTACTGTGAAATTGCAGTGCCGGTTATCTCACCTTGCAGAGCTTAGATTCATTGAATGAATTTACCAAAAATGTAACTATTGCAGAATATACTGCCTCATGCTACATAACTAAGCTCCATTTCATGCTGAATGAAATAAATTATTAATATATCTTAAATAAAAAACTATATTTAGATTTTTTACTCCAAAAGCATTTTAAAATAAATTTGATAAAAATAAAAAAATCTGATTTAAATAAAAAACCCATTTAAATAAAAAAAATCTGATTTTTAAAACAAATCATCGATTATTATCCACCCTGTTGTTTGCCAGCATGCAATTCATAAATTCACTCTATATTAGGGAATTAACAACACCTGATGAAACAGGTATCAGAATAAAGACACATCCCAGATCATCAAGCAAGGATATTAACAGTGGTAGTTTTGATATCCTATAGCAGGGATGTCAAACTCGCAAGGCCACGTGATGTGTCGTGATGTATCACAGCTTTCCCCCCCATTGCTGGCAATGGGTAGGCGGGGTTTCTACTTCCTGTGGGGCAGCAGTTTGACACCCCTGTCCTACAATTAAGGAATGTCTCATGGACATACTGTACAGGAAGTCCTTGACTTACAAAAATTCATATTGTGACTGTTCAAAGTTACATCATCACTGAAAAAAGGGATTTATGACCATTTTTCACACTTATAACCTTTGTAGCCTCATGGTTACATGATCAAAATTCAGACAATTGGTTGTGCTGTCCCAGGATCTTGTGATCACCTTTTTCAATCTTCTGGCAAGCAAAGTCAGTGGGGAAACCAGATTCACTTAAAACTGTGTTACTAACTTAACAATTGTGATGATTCACTTAACAACTGTGGCAAGAAAGGTTGTAAAATGGGGTAAAGCTCACTTACAACTGTCTCACTTATCAATATTGGGCTCTATTGTGATTGTAACTTGAGGACTCCCTGTAGTTCAGAATCAACATACAAGTGCTTTTTCAGTAAAGCAACAAGAATCTGAATAGATTTTTGTATCTTGGCATTTAAGTTCTCACTTTCATATGACAATTTATAATTTTCCATGCTTGACTGTTATTTCAGAAGTTACTTACATTTTTCCTGTTAAATGCACCCTCATCAAGTTTTTCTACTGCAAGAATGTTTTTGACTGGAATGGTGAATATAGGTTCTTTATCTGGATTAAGAAAAAAATAGCAAATCCTTTAATTGTAAATAAAACCTTAACTGTTTAAGGTTTTATTTTATGCAAAACATAAATACCAGTGGAACACATTATATGTGATCCCTTCATAGAGCCATGAAGACAAGGATAGTGGAGTATCTGGTCAGGATGGTAACTGAGTGTATTCTGCTGAGAGAATATCTGCTATTAATTATTATGATTTTATATTATTTTTGTGGATTTTGACAGGTTTTGATTTTTCATGTATACTGCCCAGGCTATTAACCAGAGAATCTTTCAAATCCCAACAATGAATGAATGATCCTGTAGGAAAAAGAATTCAATATTTCATTTTTTGGTTCTCAGACTCAAGTGTATTATTTGTCTACACCAGTGTTTTTCAACCACTGTTCCGCGACACACTAGTGTGCCGCCTGGTGTGCCGTGGGAAAGATTTTAAAAAAAATGTCAAAAGCTCCTCCCCGCTTTCCCTCCCCCTGAGTTGGGGCCGAGTGAGGGAAGGGGCAGAGGAGACGTCGGCAAAGCGAACCGCGGCGGGAGACGGTGGAGGCCCCTTTGGAACTGGCCGCTCGGTTTGCCTCCTCGTTAGGTAAGGCACCCTCAGGCCCCTTTAGAAACGGCTGGCGCCGTAGTCGCCTGGATCCAACTGCCTCCATTCCCGTTCTGGCGGGCCCGGGGTCCACTTTCTCCACGCCTGATGCCCGCGAGGGGCTTCCCGGCCATCATTCCAGGACACATTTCGGAAGAAGCGGCCTCGGAGACCTGCTTTCCCCCCTCCCCCGGTCTATTTGGGAGAATGGCCGTCCGATTTTTCCGATATCTAAGATGCTGGAGGGGGAAATGATGAGTTTAAGGAGCAAGACCCTCTCCACTCCGGGGTGGGGAAATTTGGGGTGGGGATTCCTTGCCTCATCTATCATTAAGAGTTAGGGATTTGATTTTTTTCTTCATATTCGAAGGTCGTGGAAGGGGAGATAGTGGAAAAGAAAGGAAGGAAAATAATGTTCCGACTATGTAAAATCGAGATCGGTTTTGGAGTTTCTGCTTCTTGAAACAGACCTCCTCTCTGGATGAGAGATGAAGGTCCTCCATGTTTAGATTTTGGTTTAAGATGCTGGCTGCATTTGCTTTCACAGTTGAAAAAGGCGGCTGTTTTTTTAAAAAAACAAACCCAAACCCAAAAGGGGTCTTCTCTAACATTTTTCATGCAGAAGGAAGTGCAGAATTGGGGATCCTGCTCTTGCTTGCAAGATTTGGAAGTATCATTTGATATTGGGAAATACTGATCTGAGGGATCTGGGACTGGGCTTTGGAATAACAATTCATTTCATTCATAATTAAGGTTTTCTCAAATCTTTGAATCAAAATTTAGTAGAGCAGACTGTTATCTGCTCTACTGCAATAATTACAAAACATACCATTTACCTCATGCAGTGTTGGAATCCCAGTCAAAGGAATTTGTAAAATCTAACAAAATGATCAGCTAGCTATATTCCAAGGGCTGCTGTCTTTGATTTTTAAACTTACTGTATTATTATTTTTCTGTGTGTGTTTCCAGAATGTGGAAGAAACTGGTGCATCTTTGTACCTTAGGCCTATAGTCAATATAGGCACAGAGTTAAATTTTTTAACATTTTCTAATGGTGGAGTGCCTTGTGATTTTTTTCATGAAAGAAGTGTGCCTTTGCCCAAAAAAGGTTGAAAAACACTGGTCTACACTGTCCTGGTTAAATCAGATATATAAGTCCAATGGCAAATAATTTTGTAAACTTAATACATTTGTTATTAAAAACACAAAAGAGTACTTTTATTTATTTGTTTATACTGAACAATGTTTTAATGTACTCTTAACCATTGGAATTGAATAACATAATTAGTTTATCACCATCAGGCCAAGCTGGGTAACTTGAAAGGTTAACATTTAAAAAAAAAATACCTTGTTGCTTACGATAAGTGAGTTCTCTACTTGTAAGGCAGAACCAACGCTTTTTGAAATTCTTTTTTCCAATACGAGTTCTTCCTTGTGCTCTTTTGAACATCTCCCTATGAAACAAATACAAGAACATTTTTCACAGATATTTTCAAATTTCCTAATAGGCTATCCATTTACAAGTTAGATTAATGGATTCAACTCCTGATCTTAAAAAAAATCAGCCATGTCCAGAACAAAAAAGTATTGAAGACTGATTCCCTGATTCAGCATGAAGGCATGCTAAACTAAACGCCATGCAGTTTCTTTCCTATATTATTTTTCTTTCCTTTCCTCTTTAGTGCACACTCTTCTTTCTTGCTCTCTTCTCTTTTTCTCCCCTCTCACTCTGTTTTTGGGCTTCCTATTCTTGTTGTATGAGAGAGGTTACATGTAAAAACATATAGGGCTCGATTAACATTTTATGCTAGGTTTGTACCATTCACAATATTTTAAAAAACCCACAATTTTCCTACAAACCCAAAATTGTCATGGAACCTAAGTTAGGAGTATCAATAAAAACTGAATATAGTTAAAAAAAACCAAAACCACAGGTATAAACTAGAACAGGGCTGTCAAACTCAATTTCATTGAGGGCCGCATCAGCATTGCGGTTGCCCTCAGGGGGCCGGGTGGGTATGGTCAGGGTGGGTGTGGCCTACTGGGTGGGCGTGGCTAGAGTGTGTACGGCCTACTGGGTGGGCATGGCCAGCTCTACATCATTGGCATCAAGGGTGCCTATGGGGGCCTGGGCAGGAGTGGGACAGATCTGAGGGTCTCTGGCAGAAGGTGGGTCTCTGAGCCAGGGCCAAGGCAGTGGGGGCCGTTCCCTCACTGTTTCCAGGATGGCTTCGGGGGCCGCATGAAACCACTTCGTGGGCCGGATCCGGCCCCCGGGCCTTGTGTTTGACATGTCTGGCCTACTGGGTGGGCATGGCCAGCTCTACATCATTCGCATCAAGGGTGCCTATGGGGGCCTGGGCAGGAGTGGGACAGATCTGAGGGTCTCTGGCAGAAGGAGGGTCTCTAGGCCAGGGCCAAGGCAGAGGGGGCTGTTCCCTCACTGTTTCCAGGATGGCTTCGCGGGCCACATGAAATCACTTCACGGGCCGGATCTGGCCCCCGGGCCTTGTGTTTGACATGTCTGAACTAGAACAATTATTTATTGGTACTGTTACTATAATTTACTACATAAAGCAAGAAATGTTTACAAAATTTGAAGATAATTTTTTTTTTTACATACAGGTAATCTTCGACTTACGACCACAATTGAACCCAAAATTTCTGTTGCTAAGTGAGACAATTAAGTGAATTTTGCCCCGTTTTACGATTTTTCTGGTCACAATTGTTAACTGAATCACTGAAGTTGTTCAGTTAGTAACACAGTTGTTAAGTGAATCTGGCTTCTCTATTGACTTCACTTGTCAGAAAGTCACAAAAGTCACGTGACCCTGGGACACTGCAATGATCATAAATGAGAGTCAGCTGCCAAGCATCTAATTTTGATCATGTGACTATAAGGATGTTGCAACGGTTTTTCACACTTTTCCCAGTGCCATTGTAACTTTGAACAGTCACTATATGAAATATTGGTTAAGTCGAAGACTACCTGTATTTTCCTTCATTGTATAAAAGAACATCCTTGTATAGATTCCATTTATAAATAACTTCATAGAATTCTAAACTACAGTAAAAGTCAACAAGGTAAGGCCTACACCACTTCCGAATATTGTTCATGAAATTCCTTTTAAAAATGGCTGAACCCTTGCAAGATTGTAATTAGGGGTCCTTGTTACCCAAACTAGGTAACATCATCTATGCTAGTGCTTGTGTTAACATCATCATTAATGCTGATGATGTTATCTAGTTTGGGTAATGAAATGTCTTCAAGAAAACAACCAAGCTCAAAGACCACCAAGGATCCCTCATTTCAATCCTGAGCTAGAAATATTCTCCTTTAAGGCTGTAATTTTTGAACTCTTTAATTATTTGTTAATTTTTATTTTCTGGCTTTTATTTTCTCGGTGGCATAACACAATGGTAATTAGCACTTGAAATGTTTGCTCGAGCTTGATTTACAGGGATAGTAAAAGGGCAGGGGAGAGCAATCTTGTTCATGGGAAGAAGATATTTTAGATTTAGGTTAATAGGAATCCCTACAAAAGCCCAAATTTTAACATTCAGGGTCTCACAAAGCCTCAGGGCAACTTCTTCAAACTCATAAGCAGTTGCAAATGAAATACTACAATTCTGCCTGGAACTACTATATTCAAAAGTGTCATAAATCTTACATATTTATTTGATGTATTTTTAAAAAAAAAAATCAATTACAGCCTTGCACATTGTACTTTTGTATTAAGTTACCCTTCTTTTAGATGCAATGGCTCATTCATGACACTTGGCTCTTTACTTTCCGTGGAAGACACTTCATCTAAAAACTGAATATGGAGAATATATTAGAATAATAGGAATTATTTTCCCAATTTTACCCAGAATCCTAAAAATTAACAAATATTTAGAACATTAAAATAAACTTATTTTTAAGTAAAACAAACATTTTAATAACGTTGTTCTACATTTTTCCTTTGCATTTACTATATATGTATTTTTAAAACACTCCTCCCAAGTATTTTACTAAAACAAGTGGAGTTTAAATGTAACATATAGAGAGAGGCCTGTGCTGGACAATTTAGATTTAATCTGTGACTCAGATTAAATCTGAAAAATGAATATGGCAAAATTTTCTAAGGTTTTGCAGGAAAGCCAGGAAACATATTTTCTTTTGAGAAAGCCAAATATTATGTATAAAGGAAACAATACCTTTTTGACTATTTCAATGTATTCCTCTTCTTGAAACATTTTGAAAAATTCACACATAAACGTCTCCTTGAAGCTTGACTAAAAAGGGAAAATAGGTAACAGTAAATCTTTATAGAGATATACCAGCAGACTGAAGTAATTTCAGTGTGATACTTACCAGCTTGGTTTTGGATAAACTTCCCCAGCTTCCCAGTGTCTGAATTGCTTTTGATATAAGAGTTAATGTTCTAGAAGTCTGTGCATCCTATAAGAGGCATTCAAAGAAACACATTCAATATTTTACTAGTTCAATTGTGTTGTATACACATTGTCCTTCACCAACCATTCATTTAGTGATGGTTCAAAGTTACAATGGCACTGAAAAAAGTGACTTACGACCAGTTTTCACATTTACAAAGTTGTAGCTTGCCCAAAGTCATTTGGCCAAAATTCAGATGCTTGGCAACTGGCATGTATTTATGACAGTTGCAGTGTCCCAGGAACATGTGATCAATTTTTGCAACTTTCTGACAAGCAAAGTCAAAGGAGAAGCCAGATTCATTCAGCAACCATGTTACTAACTTAACTGCGGTGATTCACTTAACAAATGTGGCAAGAATGGTAGTAAAATGGAGCAAAATTCACTTAATCATCTTGCTTAGCAACAGAAATCTGCAGGGTCTGTTGTGGTTTTAAGTCAAGAAATACCTGTAATATGATCACCAAATATGCTGTATCTAGTGACAAAGTATTATAGGTAATCCTTGACTTACAACTGTAGTTGAGCCCAAATTAAGTGGGTCATCATATGTCCAAGCTGATTTTATGACATTTAGTGACAGTTGTTAAAGTGAATCACTATGGTTGTTAAGCAAATGCTTTGGTTTTAAGTAAACACATTGTCCGCAATGGGTTTTGTTTTTTTTGCAAGAAACCTCAAATGCTGGCTGCCAGAGGGAAAAAAAAAGCTGTAAACCAGTCACATGACCACAGGATGCTGCAAACAATCACACACTTGGACTGGTTACTGAACATCAAAAAATGTGATCATGTGACGTGTGTTGCTTCAATGTTGGCCAAGTCAAGGACTATCTGTACAATGAAATAGGCAGATACATCAGCATATCAAACATACATTTTCTGCAACAATACAGGTTTCATGGGCATTCACATAAGCTTTGTAATATTAAAACAAGAATTGTTTTTCTTCAGCTATAAAAAGCTTGGTTCTAACTGCATTGTAATCAAGGCAGTTAATGCCAGGGTAATTTTTTCTAAAATAATAAATATTTGTTAAGGTGTTCTGGAAAGTTCCTCAATCTTTTGGACAAGTTGTTCAGGTGAGAAAAAACCCCCACAGAAAATAGCTTTCACTGCACTATTAATTAGTGGGCAAAAAAAAAGCTTTAGTTCTATAAATCTCTAGATTTAAATAAATCCTTTAGTAATGACAACATAATGCATGTCAATTTTACTTAAATGAAGTATGGGAGACCTAAGACTGAACAAGTGAAAATGAATTGATAGGCATGTCCAAAAAAAAAAGAAGAAAGAAAGAAAGAAAGAAAGAGAGAAAAGAAAAAAGTGCAATATAGTGGTTAACTGTTGAAATGGCACTGGCAAGACTGAGGTCCGCCCTGACTCGTGGAAACTCACTAGGTGATTTTTGGCCATGCACACTCTGCTCTCTAAGCCCAACCTATTGAGAAGGTGGCGATTGTGGGGAAAACAAGGAGAGAAAAGAATACTGTATGCAATATCTTGAGCTCCTAAATGAGAGAAGGAATAAAGTACGAGGATATAACAAGTAGGGTGTAGCTGAGAGAGCACTGGCCCAAAAACATGGAAGAAAAATTGTGCAAATTCCATATGTAGTATCTGGTGTTTTCTAAAGGAAAAAAAAACTATATTCAGTGCCAAAATAAGGAAAATTATCACATTTTTTTGCCAAATGCTTAACTTCTTGGTCCAGTAAGATTGCTACATAAATATGTTCTGGAAATTATGCACCTAAAAGAATAATATACCAATAATCCAGGAAGAAAAAAATAGACATATGTGTGCAATATTAGTGACTTAATTCTCTCTCCGTTGTATTTCCTGTGGAAGCTTTTAACAAGATTTTTGCTTAGAATAATAATATGACTCCTTCATGAACTGTACTAAATGAGGACTATCTGTATAGACTTCATCAAAGGTTTTTGAGCAATATAGTCAAAGCTAAATCAACTAAAACATGATGGAGTATGATTACTTTTTGTGTGTGTGTGTTTTTTAAGTTAATGTTCACGCTGGGCAGCCACTTGCGCTAGTCCTTGCAGATCTCTTGGCAAGATTTGGATGTTTGCCATTGTCTTCTTCGTGGGACTGTGAGAATGACTGGCTCAAGGTTACCCAGCTGGCTTCATGCCTAAATCAGAAGTCATAATTTCCTGGTTTCTAGCCTGATGCCTTAATAACTACACCAGACTAGCTCTTCAGTATGTGTTTTCAAATTTATTACAGTTATAAACCAGCATATATTTTTAGTTTCTCTTAATTTTACTGAAAATAGGAAATGTATCTCCAAATGTTAAGTCATTAGATTCCAACTAGTCAAATGTTTAATTTGATTTTAGTCATATACTAGTTTCTAATGTCAAGTACTTTCAACATATGAAAATGACTGAGAATACTTTACTGTTTGATAACTGATCAGTGAGTTTTTAAAAATATGTTAAATGGTCTCCAAGCTCCCTCAGCTGCTTATGTTGTAAGTTTATCTCTTCATACATCCTCCTAAGCTCACCAACTGCATGAACATAACATTATCAAAACTTACTGGATGATGAGGTCGTAAATGGAAAGTATGAGGCGATACTGCAGCTACAGCAAAGAAACGAAGGAACACAAAGCTGCTCACTGCAGAGTACTGTACATGAGGGTCATCTGCAGAGAAAAACCATGAAATGTGAAATGTATAACTTAGCAGGAAATGGGTGAAATAAGATAGTGAAAAATCTTAGTAGGGTGTCAGTAGAAAAAAAAGGGTTACTATTCTTCTGCAAAATAGCGAAGTAGCAAGTAGTGTGAAATGAAAGTGATGTTATGATGAAAGATGCATGGCCCTGTGTTATTGGGCATGTATCGGAATTGTTAGTTTATTCGATGTTTCCTGCTAGTTATAGCAAACTAAGGATTGTGCCCCTTCCTCTTCTCTGTCACAGGTGTGAATGAAACTGCAAGTTTCCACTTCTGTATTTATTTAAAGTAGGCTCTATTGTTATGATTAATCTTAACTAAGCATACTTCCATACATAAGTCCAAAGATACATTTTTAAATTCAATGTTTCCATAAACCACTGTTAATACTAACAAAAGTCTGTAGTGCAATCAGTTTCCTGCCTGTTTCCTCTTACTTTAGAAATAAAGGTAGCGATGAATTTAGGCACCCGAGGTTGGTGCATGCAATAGTCACCTATTAAATATATATTTTCTATGACTGGAAATGTAAATTATTTTTCTGTAATATAGCAGTAAGAGGCAACTTAGTAAGAAATTTTAGCTTAGCCTCAGTCTGCGTATCTAGTGATAGAATATTATAGTAGCTTTAGTCCAAAGCCACTACTACCTATCCCTTCAGTACAACATTAGTGTGGAGCATAAGTATGGTTGCTTGCTGTTAACAGCAATATATCAGCAGAAGACACACAACACAGTGTACACCTGGTATATTAATAATTTGTATTTCCCTCTTTTCTACAAATGCTATAGAACTGATTTTTAGTAACATTCTCGTGGATGTAGACCCTTTATTCAAGTCATTTTGAGACATTGATCCACTTACTAGGAAATCTTTCAGCAGCCAAGCGCCTCAGAGAACACAACACATCACACATTAATGTTGGGCAACTTATACTTGATTGTACAATTGTACTGAAAACTTTGTCAACATAATAACGAAGATTTTCCTGTGTAGACAAATGATTTCAGAAAGTTAATAATTTTTATTTTAAGTGTTCACCAAGTTCATTTTATCAGTGAGAAAAATCTCTTCAACAAATTTGTATGCATAATTACCATCCTAGCATTCAGTGGCATTTTTTAAAAAAAGAATAAAATGCAAGGCCCTCCAAAAATTCTTTCTCTTTCTTTCCCACACACAGTCACTTTATCAATGTCGCTCTGTCCTTGGTGGTGACTGGGCAAGGTTCTGTGATGCTATCTGGGATTCCTCTTGGTTTGTGACCTTGAAGGACGTTAAGTCAATCTTTGCTGTTGTCTGCCACCTGAATCTGGAAGATTGTCAACTGCTCTTTGTAGGGAGGGAATTCCTTGAAGTTTTGCCAAATACTGTGCTGTGCTCCCTTATGAAAAGGCTGGCCCTGGAAACATGGCCAACTACCATCTGGTTTCTAGCATTTCCTCACTGTTGTTGAGACAGTGGTGGCAGCTTTACAGAGCCCTAGATGAAAAAGATTATCTGGACCCTTTTCAGTTAGGATTCAGGCCTGGACATGGGAGAGAAAGGACATTGATTCTCCTATTGGATGACCTGATTTGGGACTCTAAGGAGGGATAGTTCATTTTTCCTGGTTGCCTTGGACCTTCTGTTGGCTTTTTGTACTACCAACCATGGAATCTTACTGGACTGCCTATGGGGGTTGAGAACCGGAGGCACTGTTTTGCAATAGTTGCACTCCTTCCTCAGTTGTCAGTTCTAGTCAGAGGTAGCAGGAGCTTGGCCTGATAGCCTGTGATATGTGAAGTGTCACAGGAGTTGTTCCTCTCTGCCTTTTCAACATTTATATGAAGTCAGTAATGAGGTCATCTAATGGCCCAGCTGTATTATCAATATGATGATGACACTCAATTTTACATTGCCATCTTGAGCTATAGGGAAGTTGCTGCTGATATTCTCTCTTATTCCTGAAGACTATTAAATATCTGAACTGGAGAAAACAGAGTGAAGCTGAGCCCAAGTTAAGAGTTACTGTTTGTACAAAAGAGTCTTCAATGAGATCGGTATAGGCAGGCATTACCCACAAGACGACAGGTTTGCAATGAGGGAGAAGCCTTCTAAACCCACAGATCTTTCTAGAACATGATTAGGGACTATTGTCCACCTGTGGCTGGTGTGCCAATGGCAATTTGACCTAGTGTAGAAAAACCTGGTATGATAACTCATGCCCTCATTTCCATGTGTATGGATTATTGCAGTGAATGTCACATAAGGCTGCCCTTGTAAACATCAGAAGTTGCACTGGTCCAAAATGTGGTGGCCTGTATATATACCAGTTCTTGGTGATGGACCGTGACGCTCCAATTTCATGGGCCTTGCATTGGCTGCTGATAGGTTTTTAAGTTACAATTTAAGGTACTAGTGTGGACTATAAAGCCTGCATAAGTTACTGCTTGCGGAATGATTTGCTCCAAATAAAATTGATCCCACTTATTAGATCTTGCAGGTAGTAACTGGTAGTGGTTCGACACTCCTGGGAAGCAAAGGGGGCCAAAGCTATTAAATGCTGGTTTTTGGGAGTGGCACATTGTTTTGGAATGGCATCTCCTTTGAGAGATTAGGCTCACCACTTTCAGAAAATTATGGGCAACCAATTATTTTGGAAGGCATTCTTCTGATTTAATGTATGTTATAAAAAAAACTATTGCTATTTTTATTAATTTATGTCAGCATTCCTTGTTTTTGTTGGACTTTTCTAATTTTATTTATTCTGGATGTTTATATATAGACCAATGAAAGTCACTTGATTACATCCAAATCCACTTTTTATTCTCAATACTGATAACATGGATCAAACACAGCATTATATTATAAATTCAGTCGGTGGTATCAAATACAGAGAAGCTTACTATGTAGTTAATATTAATGCCCATAGTACTTTTCAGATACAATGTGTCTTGTAATTGGACTATCAATAATATACCGTAGTTAACATTTCCATTTTCTTAATGGTAGAATAAACAATAGCAGATTTCAATGATAAGGTTTGATTTAAATTGTGTCAAGTATATATCAAATATTGTATTTTGTTTTACAGTTGTTTTTAATTATACCCAGTAATTATAGTGAGGTTGACATAATGAAACTAAAAAACAGAAATGCAGTAGGCAAAATCATAAGAGAAAGAAAAGTGTTCAGTTTCTTAATATACTTTCTTGTTACTAAAATTATTGTGGACTTTTATATTCCAGAAAATGCTTGTTTGTTACAAGTTCCATAAATATAAATTTAAAAAATCCCTACACAACATTTTAGCATACCTTGTGCATTTCCACATTATCTACTTCTTTCAGTTTCAGGGGATCAATTTCACAAGGTTTAGGATTCTCACATATCTGAAACAAGATTAAAGTTTGCAGCACAGTTACATACTTGTCTAATCAGCAGTGAGACTTGTTTTTAAGTTAAAAGAATGAAACTTTTATTTATTATAAAATGACAATTAATAATACAATAACTATGTTCTCTCTTGGATCAGATGTTAAAAATAGATTGCTAACCTATAACAATGATTCTTCAAGGTACACATGATTTTTGCAATACAAGAAAACTACTACTTTACTTCAGTCTCTTGAAAATGTTGTAGAACAATTTGTGTGGAAAAGTTTACTTATGCAGTAAATGCAAAGTTGACCATTTGAAGGACCAGTTACAGGAACAAAACTGTTGTCTTTTAAGTTATGCATCACCCATATGCGTAATTAGCAAATTATATACTTTCTTGTTAAAGTGATATCTGACATGCTCGTTTGCAGCTAGTAATGCTAGATGATATCCAGCAGGAAAAGTCAGAATGCAGTCACAATAGTGCCAGCAATCTTTGTTGAATGAGCCTGACCTGTTCTGGGAAGATGAAGCAACATATACAATAAATGATGTTATGATGTTATTAATCCAATACAATTGTAGCTGCTACAATGAAACAGGTAAACCTTTTTGTGACAACCAGGAGTCAAGAGAAATGTGAGCTAAGAATATATGGGCTGCCAAGCTGACTTTTTACTTCAATCTTCACATAAAATCAATACAGTATGGAATAAAACTATATCCCTTCCCTGCCAGTACTCCAAGCCCATAATAAACATTGCATAATTCTTTTCTATTTCCACTGTGATATGCAGACTAATGGATTTAGTAGTTTCCAAAAATGTTATATTTGTGCATAATGCTATATCCTAGGATGTTTTTCATTGTCATTTTATAAAGTTTTGAAATCTAATTCCTACTACACCTTGGAATTCTGACCACTGAAACAACAGTAGCAAGAATAAATATTCTTTCTGTTTGCATACTGAAAATTCAATTTCAAATCTACATCTAGCCAAGCTGATGTAAGGAAGATGATGGTGGATGTAAAAATATTGCACACTCAATTCTAATATGAGGTGCTCAGCCTTTGGTAAACTGTTCACACAATATATGAATATAAGGTGAATATATTAAACAAATGGATTAAAGAATTTGCAACTTAATATTTTGCAAAGCGATTGGATTATGTAGCATATTAGATTTATTTTGCAGTCTAGCACGATAAGAACTGGATTAGTTCATCCAGTCTCAAGAAAGCAATACAGACATTTTAGACCTTGCACAAAGCTGAAAACAACTGGTATCTGTAGTAGTAGTATGAAATTTTTAGGCAGTAGGGATTTTTCCATTACTCCCAATATGTAGCATTTCAACACATACATTTATCATACCTCATCTAGAATTGGTTTTAAAGTAACTTTCAAGTAGTGCTTTCCCACTATTTTCATCATCTCATCTACACACCGAGTAGTTAAAGAGTTTCCTCTGAAGATTGTATTTACTTCTCTGTAATACAATAGAAATAATTAGAAATTCAGAAGTGTATACATACACATATATCCACAAACACTCATGCAGATATAAGATGACCAAAGTTCTCTGCTGCAGTTTCTAGCTAATATAGTCTACAACAATGCAACATTTTAAAATATCTCTAATATTACAAATATATATCTGGATACATATTATCAATAGATACCAATGTCTTCTAGGTTGCCCTAATAGTAGCCAAATTCAAATTAATATGTTTAATCAATATTATACATTTATTATGGCATAATTTAATTCTAGACACCTCTTTCCAAACAGTCAATTAGAATAGGCACTATCTTTAAAAATGCATGTAAGGATTTCAATTTCTTTTCAGAAATATGACACCATTATACAGAACGAATTCTTCCATCTTTCTTTGGTTCTATATAATCTTGATATTGCTATGCCATTTCTGTTTTTTAAAATCAAATCATTAATAATAAATTCTAGAAAAATTAAGAGAATATGCACATTTTAAAACCATTAATAAGACCAATTCACGCTCAGCTGGCCTTCTACCAGGAGGGAGGAAGAAATCTTGGACTGAATTATACTGATCTTTAATGCAGGGTTTCACTGGTGAAACGTTGGAGGCATAGCATAATTGCAAGGGTTCATTCTTTAATAAATGTAAGAAAGATAAGCTGTGGAAGACCCAGTATCTTTTTCTCCAGGATTAGAAAATCACAAGATTTCTCCAGAACTTAAAAATACCGTATGCCAAGAAACAGAAAATATCTATTTTCTAACAAAATCAAACAATTATTACATATTCATTTCAAAAGATTCTGAATCATTTAGTCGTAAGAATCAAAAAATCTGTAATATTTACTGAGAAAAATAATTTAATAGAAAAATCTCCGTGACAAGTTTACTCATTTATCTTTGTCATAGACAGCTGTTGGAGAGAATGGAAGAAAATCAAGCACTTACTGGGTTTCCTTCAGTTCTAATCCTGCCACTTCAGTAACAAACTGCACTAATCTATGATGGTGCAGCAACAACCTTACAAGTGGCAAAATACCATCGTATTTATCTCGACACACTTCAGCCAAGATGTAAGCAGCTGATGCAGAAATTGGCTATAAAAAGGGGGAAATGGGATGAACATATATAATTCCTCACATTCAAATATGCAGGGAAAAGTTAATAAGAGTAATAGTAATTTTTCAGGTAAATCTTTGCCTAAGTTTAAAAAAAAGCTCATGTAAAATAATTTTCTTCCAGTTTCAAGAATTACAATTAATTTTTTGCCAGCTGATTGGAAGAAAATCTTACCGAAATACCTTTTGCCTTTCATTTGACATAATAGGAAAAACCCCTCAAAATTACTGTTTATGTTCATATTTAAGTTTTTAATATCAGATGGAGCATCCAACTGCAAAATAAACTTTCAGTAAAAACAAAATCAGTTCTTTGTGACTGTAGGCTATCCAAAACTGACAGAGCACTCCCAGGAACCAAATAGACTGTTCTCAAAATTAATCAGCAAATTAGGCCTGGGAAGAAGGTTCAGGGTACAAACTGAAATGGTTTATCTCTCAGAACTCCACGTTGCCATTTAAACTCTTATTTCAAAAGATGTCAAAAAGAGATTTGAATTTAGGGAAATTTGAAAGTGAAGAGTAGATAACAGTTTGTCTTTTAGAGGATCTTTTCCCACCTTTAAGCCAACCCAAATAGAATCCAAATTTAGTCCACTAAATTAGGGGTCCCCAATCCCTGGTCCGTGAACTAGTTCTGGGCTACAGCATGCCAGCAACTGGTCTGCACAAACAAGGAAAGCCCCATCTGTGGGATGCAGACAGCACACAAAACCACTGGTTTTGTGGTCCGCAGAAAAAGCTCTCTCCCTTTGAATATAACAAGGATTTAAATCAAACCATTTGCTAGCCCTGTTATACAGAATGAACTCTCATAATAGTTGTTATGAGTGTGGCCTCCACAAAACATTAATTTCTTAGACAGAAAAAAGGTCTGAAGCCGACTTCACACTTAATCTAACTTAAAATATCTCCCTTTGAAAGGAGAACTTGTACCACTTCCCAATAAATCCAGCACAGGAGTGGGCTAGTGACACTTGAAAAATGAAAAATACCTCTACTTCAGATGATTTCAGAAGCAAGTCTCTAAGAGACCCGTAATACTCAGACGGAAGTACATAATCTTCAGCATAATTTATATTCAGTCTAAGGGATCCATGATCTTCACTTTTAGCAGATTTATTTCCATTATCTTTTGGTTGTAGGAGGTACCTTAAAAATAAGAAATTTTAAGGCTTAAGGTATTCTCTAAATGACAGGCTGAGCAAATTGTAGTTTTAAGCAATTAAGTAAGAATAAACATAGAATGAAAAAGGAATAGGATCTTTTTCGCTTCCCTTCCCTCCTTTTTTAGATTTGCTAATTTGCACTTATTCATATATTTAGAAAATGCTTATACTATCTTCTCACTTCACGGTTATGGACAGCATACAAAAATTCTATTAAATAATTAAAACATTATACATTCATGAAATATAAAAGAACCAGAAAAGAAGCTTGTCTAAATTCCAGCAACTTGTTCCATAAGAGGAATCTACCACAAAGAAAGCAAAATTCGTGATTCAAATGTGTCATGCCATGAGTCATTAAAAGAGGCTTATTAACTGTAAAGATCAATTGTGTACAAAGATGGCTTTCAGAGCATGACTTTTTTGAAGTGGTAGAGAATTCTATCCAGACTAAGAATCCAAAGTCATATAGGTCAATGCAACGTTTGTTGTAACAGTTTGCCTGAATGTGCTTTCCCACTTTCTGTTTGTGTGAACTAGGCAGGGGCTTATCTGAGATGTTTTCTCAAGTTAGTTTCTTCTGGTCTAGGTTCAAACCCCACTTATCTGACCGTTGCATGGTAACGATTCTTCCCCCGTCCTTCAAAGACATTCTCTATTCCCTCCTAAAATCTTGACAATCTGGATGGTAATTGTCCTCAAATGCCATTAGGAAGAAAACCCAATATTTTTATACATGGTAACGTATAATGCTGTTTCTACCAATCTGGAACTCTGCCTAACCTGTAGTACAGTTGCTCATACTGTTATTATATTTCACTGCAATGATTATAGATATATAATTTTTTTTAGAGATTGACTCTTTATTAATGCAATAAACTATTATCTACTGCACAAAGTTTAATAATTTGTTTTTTAAAAAATAGATTGATTTTTTGTGTTCAACATAGCAGTGTTTTTCAAGCTGTGTTTCACAAAATCCTAAGATTCTTCACAAACAGGTTTCTGTGAGAGACCAAAACCAACCCCATACTTATTCAAATGCAGTCAATTTTCTATTATTAGAGTTTTGCTTCTTAATCATGAGCTCTACAATGTTTTTTAAAAAACAAACTACACATCTGTGGCCTGAAAAAGTTTGAAAAGCCCTGTTCTGTGTTTTTGGCATCTATTTTTCAGGAAATGAAACATATTAAAAAAATACTGAAAAGACAACTACTTTACAAGTTGGCAAAGGTTAGTAGCTTGATTTAATAATACTATTAGAGAGCAAGGCTGTTTTATATGCAATTTTACTAAAGCTTTAAATAATACTGGAAACTAGGGCTACCTTGTACACATTGCTGGATTTATACTATGTCAACATGGCTTTTGAACAGAGTTCTAAACTATTAATCACAATGTGACTTTTCCTTTCTTTGAATGCAGTTAAGATTAACTGTTTGCTTTGTAATACTTAAAACCCTTTTGTTGGTTTCAATGAAAATGTAGGAAATATTAATTCACTTGGACTAGTCGGTAAAAATATTGAAGGTAGAAGCTATGCTAGTTTAATTATGTTAAACCTATTCTTCATTTTGCCAATACGACAACTTTGCACTCGATTCCTTACCATGCTGGGAAAACATCACTTCCTAATGTTTTGACAGGAATCTTAATTTCTCCTAGGAAAAGGTCTTGCACCAAGTTGCCATTGTTCCAGAAGTCAATCCTGAAAGTTAAATCTTAGTTTTAATAACTGATTAGTTAGCTGTCATCACATATTTAATTTTTAAGTGGCCATATGATTTTAAATGATCACACAGAGCAGCACACCAACTCCACATGCACAAAAGTAAGGTTATTATCTCTCATCTAATAGTCTGAGTTAAGAAGAAAAGTGTATCTTAGTTTTATAGAAAGCAACTGTGAAAATCTGCCTAGTAGTTAAAACTGAAACTTTATCAGTAAGAAAAAAGCAATGGTGCCGAGGCATTAAAAAAAAGTATATTTTCTTCTCAGGCATTTAATATTCTGATTTTATTTTTATTAATCCCATTTAGTTTTTATTCTGGTTAAACTGTAGCACTTCAATGACACATGCATTATGTATTCTTTAAAATTACTTTTTAGCCAAGACAGTTCAAGTATTCATAACTTAAAAGCATATACACACACTGTATGTGGGTTCCTGAGTCTTACCTCACCAATATTTCTGTTAAACAGCACATATATTAAGAAGAGAAAAACATTCGATGTATTGTGATATTTCTGAAGATGTAGCAGGTTCTACTGCTACATGTTATACCAACTGTGATATGAATTCAGATGTTCTAACCCTACAGAAAAGCTTTAGTTGAAGTCGGATTAAGAAATAGTACATTCTTTTCTTCAAAATATTCCAATTATAATTCCTTCTCAAAATTTATTGCATTGAGAAGTGTATATATGCATTTGTCCACTCCATCATTGTATATTTCCCAATAAAAATGTTTTTGTTTCATAGCAAGAAATGTGTAAGTCACAGGCCAGTTAAAATGTCTAAACTGTTATCTAGGTGTACTTGAAAATTAATAGCTCTAAATATATTATGATTTACTTCTCCTTAGCCACAGATGGTTATTATATGCAATTAGAATAAATACTGTAAGTAACATGCTTTGACTTAATAGCTTTTCTGAATATGCTTCACTTCTGTTTTTGAAGGCATGTTTTTTTTCAAGGCCAGTTTTAAACTGAATCTCACCCCAAACTTAATAATTACCTTGATCATCTTCAACAATTACAGAGCAACTTTTTACTTTTATTGTAAGAAGCATTGTCTGCTTGGATTGCAATATCTGAATTAATCTTAATATGTTGAAGAATATACCTGATTTCCAGCTTCTCAATGTCTTCTTCTTCTACTTGAAACTGTGACTTCTTGGTGTAACTACTGGATCTAGTTACCTGAAAATAAAACAGAGTAATTTGTTTCTCTTTTAGCACTACCCATTTATTTCAGTCTAATAGCTATGCCTTTCTAACATTGTTTGTTACTAAAAAATGGATCTATATTTAAATAAAAAAGACATATATCTTGAAATGTAAGAAAGACTATTACAGTAAATGTTTACAATGTATCAGTGATAATACTGCTGTAAGATGGGCAACTCTAAAAAGCATTTTAATAAGCTATATAAAATGTAAGAAAACTATGCTTAATTTTTGTTTTACTCCTTTCGGTTAAAGCCCAAGGCTTTAACCATATTTTGATGTCATGGAAAATTTGATTTTTTATTTGTAAAGTGTTAGTGAAAAGAATCACAGCTAGCATTCTTCCAGGAAGAACATAACAACTTTTAAAACAGAAAACACAGAAGTTGCCACAAAAAATGCTATCTAATGATTGACTTGAACCTTTAATATATAAGCACCTTTATCCTATTGTTATTTTAAAAATAATCTCTCATAATCTTTCAACACTTTTAAAATATTCTAAAACATTCATGTTAAAGTAAAGCGACCTGAAAGAAGAAAAAGGCTGGTACTTATGTTTTTATAGCTATGTCAACAGTAATAATCAACACTCGTACTTTTCTATTAATAATGCTGGGTCAACAACATTACTGAAACTTCCTGAGATAAAATGCTATGTTAAATACTGAAACAACTTTTGGTGCTAGGTAAGGCATGTAAAAATCTAGAGGAGAAGGCATCTTTATTATAGACCTAGTCATTTTGAAATCTGAGCTCCCTTTTTTGCTCCAAAAGCAGTACAGAATAAATTGATGGGCAGAGTATCAACATAAGATAAGAAATTAGTTACCTCAAAATAAAATGTTTCATTAAATTGTGGATTGCTTGTTTTCTTCTTTACCTTTGTCTTCTTTTGATCGTTCCTGTTCCAACACAATACAGCTTTACCATATAGGTCTTAAAATATATAATTGTAATTAATAGGATTAGTCTACATGATAAAGCATTTTTTAGTTTAAAATTAAAGGACTTTTTAAAAATTATCCAAATACATCACTGACTCCTTGAAATTGTATAGCCCCATTAAAAATTTAAAAAATATGGTGTAGTTAGGTTAATATTTGTGTCTGGAAATATATATATACATACTACACATAGTTTGTATTCAGTACACTGGAAGATTTTGGCCACTTGGGATTTAAAAACCTATTAAATCTGATTATGTGAAATACTTATTAGAAAAAAAACAAAGCAGAAAATTTCAAGGAAGATTTAGAATTAGACTTTATAAAATTATTTATAAATGAAATATTATTTATCTATTGCAGTCTGAAACAGATTAAGGATGGATTACAGAATTCAGTTCTTTAAGTTTATATTAGCATTTTATAAACTCTTATCTACTATTGCTTTCACATATTCATATGATTTCATATAGGGAGACATTTTAAGATATTTTCTTTATGCTTGGAATCAATGTCTGAGGGGAGAGTAGAGCCATGCAGACTAGTCTTCTCATAACCTAAAATATCAATATGAGAAGGGAGGCTATCTTTACATGCAGTACTGAATAAAGAGAAAGTAGCACACACCAGAATTTTTGGGAGGAGCAACAAAGTGATTATAATGAATAAAAATATTGTAGAGACTAGCATTCTTTAACACATGATTTTCTAGTTTAGCCAACTGCATATTCTAAATACCACATGAATATTGTGGATACTACTGCAGTTATGGAGATGCAACTGATGTGTGCTTTTATAAGATCTATGTCCCACAGTTCTTCCAGAAGCTCAAATAGTGTACATATCCATTTTTTCCCCAACAGAAATCCGGTATGGAAATTGGAATAAGAGCAGTGAGTTGTCCAAAGACATCATGTCAGCTTCCATACCCAAAAGCAGAGTTGAACCCAAAGTTCCCAATTCTAGGACCGTATTTTATCCATTGGCTTTACAGTGACATAGCGGTCCAAAAAAAAAAAAAAAGAGTATTAGATGAGGCACAGTGCCTAGAAAAAGCCAAGGAGAGTTTATAGCCACAATATTATCCCATAGCATTACATTAAGGACCTGAAACTTAATTCAGATTATTTTCATGCATACTGGCACTTTTTAAAACATGCCTTTATATTGTCTTATATGGAACATCCACAACATGCAGAGCTATAATTCAGTTTAATGTATCATATAATAAAATGTGTATTAACCCTGTACATTTTGTTTAACGAAACATTGATCAATTGAAAACTGGTGCACTAATATCAACCTAATTTTGGCATAAATTTTCAATTGTTACCTTGGCAACTTCAAAACATTTTAACTAGTTACCTTGAAGGACCAACAACAGATACTGTGGCATAAGGATCACAATTTTGCCCATTAATAAGAGGCAGCCCATGACATTCCTTCAAGCTAGAATTAAAAAAAGAAAAAGGAAATTACTAGTCCAGTTGCAGTTCATTTAAAGTTATGTCACATCTAACAGATAAATGAAAAATAAGATGTGCTAATTCAACTGTCAGCTGGCATTGGACATATATTCTTTACACAGGTCAGCAACCATGTTGTCAGTTTTCATTGTCTTGTCAGTAACTTTTAGCAACATCTACTAATAATTCTAAGTAATTGGCTTCTTATACCTGCTCCATTCTAGAAGCTATGTGCATTTAATCTTGAGAGAACATATTGGAGGTGGGATGTATTCACATTCTTCAAAAACCTGAAAGACATCACACAGGTCAAGACCTGTCATCTCTCATTCCAGAAACCAGGCAATGGTATAACACGTTTATGTTACAGAAGGCAGATTCCAATCGTATTTAGAAAGAACTTTCTAGTGCTAACTGGAGCTCAACAGTACAAATAATTATTCAGAGAGATGGGCTCCTTTCCCAGGATGTGTTCAAGCAAACTGAACTGTCATTTGTGTAAGATGCTTTAATTTGGATTCCTGCATTGAGGAGGGAATTGGGACAAATGTCCTAAATGGGACTGCCTGACTCTTACATGATTTAATAATTAATTATGCTAACAAGGAAACTTTGTGGTACACAAGGGTGTGATACACATTAATAATATCAATAGCTATAAAGTCCCAAACCAGAAATAATTTAACCAGTTTCAGGATTTAACTTTGTGATTGTCTGATATATCACCATCCCTTTGCTAGTATAGACAAATCAGATTAAATAAATGCAAGATCAAATCAATTAGATTTTTAGATGAAGTTACAAAATTTCATGTAACTGACAAGATGGTAATCTCAAACTTGCTCAAACTCTGCGACCTTGAAGTTTGGGTATACACGGCTTGCTTTAACTGTTCTCTTTCTCATTCCCCAAACACAAAATTTCCAGTTGGAGAAAATAAATGAAAACTAATAGATCTCATGTTAGGTACCATTTTTTTTTAAAAAAAGATGTTTTCCCAAGTTAAGAAAATTGAATTTTAGGGTTTTTTTTTAGGAATGCAGTCATTATTAAAAAGTAAAATTCAAGGATGTTTTACACTTGGAAATTTCCCTACTTAGTTATAATGATTCAGTAATAACATTTTAATCTATTTAGTTTTCATAAGCAAACTATTTTTTAAAAATATCCTTACTGTACTACTAGTTGCTGGCATACAGATCCATTATCTGTAATCAGTTCATTTAGTCTTAATTCAAGATGTACTTTTCCCTGTTGGTAAAGAGGAAAAACATTGAGTCGAAAGTCTGTCAAATTATACTTCTTGTTATGTTGCCAATACTATTCTACATGTTTTCAAAATGTTTTCCAAGTTATCATCACATTACAAAAAGCAGAAAAACTAAAAGCCCTTTCCGTAAAAAGAATAAAACCCCAAATCCTACCAATTAACATCTTCCTATGAAAATGTTAGATTTAAATTATTATTTACTGAATAAATTCCACAAAAAGGTGTCAAATATTAAGCATTAGAGCGTAACAATAGATATTGCTTCTACTTCCTCTAAGAAACAATTGATAACATGGAAGCTCATGATCCACATTAATAAAAAATGTCAAAGAGAACATACGGTAGAATATTAATCCCAAAGGGAGTTTCATTAATTCAGGTAGTCCTTGTTTAGTGACAACCTTATTTAGCAACTGTTGATGATGGTGATGATGTAAGTTTAGGACTTTTTAAAGTCTCTATAGCAAAGGAAGCTAGACTAAGACAAAAGCCAGTCCAAACTGTGGTTGCAAATGAGAACTACCTGTATTCATCTTTCTGGGGCTTATTTTTCTCCTGAACTGATTCATATTGCTATATAGACTAACAGCAATTATGGAATAGTACAGAGCAACCCGAAAACAATAACCCAACCTGTAGTAATTACAGCGTCTGTTTAATATTTCAAGATATAGATTTATGAAAATCTTTAGTTTAGCCAGTGTCGATGTGCTAAACACGTTAGGTACAGATACTCCTCAACTTACTGTATGATTGCTTGCCTAATGATAGTTTGAATTAACAGCCTCCAAAAAGACAGTCATGACCTAAATTTGAACTTATGACCATTGCCCACCCACCATCATTATATAATTGCTTTTAGCATCTGGTGTGGCCCCCAGGAGCCGTAACAAGTGCAACTATATGTTCCAAGAACTGTTAATTCAGTCCTGCACGTTGGTTTAGAGGAATTTTAACCCATTCTTCCTTACAGAACAAATTCCACTTAGGGATGTTGGTGGGCTTCCTTGATTCAAGTCCTTCCACAACATTTCCACAGGATGAAGGTAAGGATTTTGATTTGGCCATTTGGGCTTATCTACATGGTTTTCACAAACTATAAATAGGCAGCTATGTACTTTTTGGAAAGTAATTGTTTTCTCCTTGCAACTCTGCAATGTACATCGTTATTGCTCAGCATTCACCTATTGGAGTTCTCATGAACACTAACATCCACTGATGCATGAGAGGTCTCTAGTTCCTTAAACATTATCGTGATTTTCCTTGAGAACTCCCAGAATATTACACATATTGCTTTTGGGGTGATCTTGGTTTGTCAGCCACTCTTGGGAAGTGTAACAATGGTGTAGAAGTCTCTATTTGTATACAATCTGCCCGACAGTAGACTGGTAGAATCCAAACTCTTTAGAAATAGTTCTGTATCTTTTTCAGCCTGATGAGCATCAACAATTAATTTTTACAGGTCCTCAGAATCTCCTTTCTTCAAGTCATGACACACGTCTACATAAGATCAGACTTTGATAGCAAATACCAAAAATTCTGTTGTTTAAATAAGACAGGACTTCAGTCACACCAGATTATTATCCCACTGATGACATTGATAATGATCACTCTAATTTTCTCTTTGAATGAACTGATAATCCTAGACGTTCACATACTTTTGCCACAAATATGTAGCTTTCGATCATTTTCCCCAAATGAATAAATGAACAAGTATAATGTTTTTGATTCACTTAATTTTTTTTATCTAGTTTAGGACTTGTGTGGAAAACAGATCAAATTTAAGCATGCAGAAATATAGCAAATACAAATGGATTTATAAATGTGTCAGCAGCACTATACACACATCAGCATTAGTTTTCATGTTTATTTAATTTTACCTGAACTTCTGAGTTAGAATCAACTGGTTGAAGTATAAACCACGTTTCCTTGCCAGAATATATGCTCAAATCTTCTTTTTTGATAGCTATTTTACCTAAAAGAAAAATAAGAGTGGGTAAATTAATTAAAAAACAAGTATTGTGTCTATCTAACACAGCTCTAGAAAAGATCAGCATCAGAATACTCTATATCCTAAACATCTTTAAAATACAATTTTCCAGTACTTTGCATTCTAGCATTAGGGAGCTGTGGTAAATGTAACAATCAGTGTTTGAAGATGAATGAAGGTAAAATTTCAGAGTAAAATGTCTGGTTTTGCATGTTATCCCAGAATATTCGATTTAGCCAGACTGATGATAGTTCAAATGGCATGCATTAATTTAGTCATTTGGTCACCTGAGCTTCACATCATGTAGAACAAATATTTTATATTTTAAAAAATGAAATGCATTCCCCTAATGATCAACAGTTTCACGTTTAATACAACAAAACAATCCATGAATATTAATATATCAATTGTTATTTCTTACCTATACGCAGGTCCCTCTGTAGAACATTTTTGTCATATATATAGAATGATAAATATTGGAATATTCTTGGTATTTCAAAGTAAAACTCTTCTCCAAAAAATGGACTGTGAAAACAAATCAGCAAACTACCTGATTATTTTGTAACGTATCACCTTGTCTGCTTTATATTTGTAAGTTACAAATTTTAATAAAAGGATTCTGAACGTAAGTCCCTTTCAAGAATTATTCTGCTAATTTTAGCATAGCATTCCTAAATTAACATTAGGATAGATATTTTATTAAACAGTAACTCCTGAGAACCTTTCACTGTTCTTGCACATGCCATTCTCTATATAAAAACTCCAGAAACTTTTTGGAAACTGTCTTTACCTGTTTCCAGAATGCCCTATGAATGGTGGCTATCCTTGACTTGTAAGGTAGATTGTTCCTCAGGAGAGTATAAGGAACAAAGAGAAAAAATTAAATCTTAATGCTGGAAAGCAAATATTATTTAGTAGGCCCTACTGTAACTTGTTGAGATGAACCTCATGAACAGAGTGCAGAAGAGGCCAGGAAAAAAATGGGAGAAGCAACATTTTATGTGAAGAAAGTCCATATGTGTAGGCATCCAAGAATCTAATTTAGAGAGCTTGCCTAAGACCACAGAGAAGGATAAATAGCAAAAAAATATTATGTTGCTGGCATGATACTGACTGCCAGGTCAGGTAGAAGATAGAGATAATGCTGTTCCAAGCTAGAATTCGGAACCTTCTGGGAGGAAAGATGGATTAATAATGGAGACTTAAAATAACCACATTTCCATTGGAAAACCAACTTAACAAATATTGCAAAGTCACAAAAAATCATCTGTGGTCTTGTTTATGGTTTCATTTTCCAGAAAGATGAGAAGATTGGCTGTTCCAATATGATCTAATCAATAAGGAGGTTTTCATTGAAGAACTAAGAACTAGAAATCTTGTGAGGAAATGAACATATCATCATGAGTTTAAGATACTAGAATGGGAGAGTTAAATCTCATAGTCAGTGAGGGACGTGATCACAAATCTTTAAACAAAGAACAGAGCTTTCCCCTACCCTAAACTGGGACTAAGTAATGCTTTATGTAGAGCACGCAAAAGAATAGAATACAAAAAAAGGTCTAAAATCTATGAATAGTTTGCAATTGAAACACTGTCATCACTGGAATTCTGTTATTATGGCTTTGTAATTTTCCCAAAAGAAAAATCACTTATCAGGAATGCTTGGATTTGAATTTGCGTAATTAGTTCCAGTCCTGCCTTGCTAGCAGTAGTCCAACATGCAGAAAGAAAAACTAGAGATGGTTGTGCATGCACATTAGATTTTAGGAGAGCCAATTTCAAGAAGTTAAAAAAAATGCTGGGTAGGTCAACGTGGACAGAAATCCTTGGGTCAAAAGAAATAGAAGAGGGTTGGCAACTTCTCAAAAGCAAGGTACTTGTGGTGGATTGTAGTCTGGATTCCCAGGAGGGAGCGGCTGCTTTCCAGAGGGCAAAGAGGCAACGGAGCTTGAAGTTTGGTCTGTAGGAATGAAGTTAAAATGGCTGCTCCCTAGTTTAGTTTAGTTTAGTTTTTATTAAATTATTTTATTAAATTAAATTAAATTACTAGCAGTTCACAGAACATATATACAGTTATGCAGATAGTCACTTTAGGTTGCAAGATTCTGTCTACTAAAAACAATAAAGAAAACTACTCAGAAGTATTTCCACATGTGTTCTTGGTTCTTGGGCCTGATAGTACTAAATACACACTCACTTTCTATTTGAATGAAAAGAAAAAAATAGTCACAGAAAAAAATGTGGAAGCATGAACAACTTTCAGCCAAATAAGAATCAAAAGGATTACCATATTTCTTGGACCATAAGACGCACTTTTTCCCCCCAAAAGTGGGGGGGAAAACAAGGGTGCGTCTTATGGTCTGAAGGTGATCCATATGGCCAGCCCCAACCTCCGCAAGTGGAAAGTAAGGGAGATTGCCAGGAGCACGAATCGGCACGTGCTGAGAAACGCCGATCTCACGCTCCTGCAATCTGCCTCGCTCGGTTTCAGCTTCCCTTGCTACAAGAGAAAGCAGGCTGAGACGGAGTGAGGGAGATTGCCAGGAATGCGAATCGGCTGATCTCGCGCTGCTGCAATCTGCCTCATTTCAGCCTGCTTTCTCTTTTAGCAAGGGAAGCTGAAACCGAGAGAGGCAGATTGCAGGAGCGCGAGATCGGCCGATCCGCATTTCTGGCAATCTCCCTTGCTCCGTTTTAGCTTGCTTTCTCTTGTAGCAAGGGAAGCTGAAACCGAGCGAGGGAGTTTGCAGGAGCGCGAGATCAGCCGATTCGCATTTCTGGCAATCTCCCTCGCTCCGTTTCACACACGGACCATTTCCTATTGCACAAAGACCAGCAAGGTGAGTGGCTCAGATTTTCAGTGGGAAAACGAGTGAAAGCAAACAGAGGGCCAGCTGCATTTCTGAGAAGAGATCCCGTTTAACATCTGGTAAACAATCTGGAACTGCAATTCAGAGAGAAGGAAGTCTGCACATCACAAGGAGCCACAAGTTTGTTTTAAGTGACAAGCAAAACAAATAAGGCTCAGTAAGTTGGGCCTGACTGGTAAATAGTTCCCAAACTGTCCTTAATCTAGTTAGCTAAGTTTCATGTTCTATTCTCTGCTGGGAAGAGTATGGAAGGAAGCCGTCAACCAAGTGAACTTTAAAAAGGGATCCGTGGTTTTGTTTTGTTTCTTTAATTCCAGACAAAGTGAAAATTCTCAGGTTACATCTGCAATGGTGACAAACCACAAGCCATGCTTGCTTATAAACGTGTTAGCGGCCCAGCCATAGTTTTTGTCTGTGTAACCGAGTCTCTACAAGACCCCCGCTGCAATCCTCTCTCGTAATTTCTCTGGGATGCAAAATAAAGAGTTGCTGGTACCCCATCTTGCGGGATTAGTGAAGGATAATTCAAACAATAACCCATGTAAAGTATTTCGAGTAACGCTCAGCATTGCCTGAAGTCCAATCCATTTAATGGCGACTGGAAGGAAGGGACAATGGGAGAGGGAGGGAGAAAAAGAGAAAGAGAGGGAGAGAGAGAGAAGGAGAAATAATTTTTTTCTTGTTTTCCTGCTCTAAAAACTGGGTGCGTCTTATGGTCCGGTGCGTCTTATGGTCCGAAAAATACGGTATTTAGGAAAAGGTGAGTAGATACAATCACCAAGAAAACATACCAGCAATCAGCCAATAACTTTAGAAATAATATTGGGATAGGATAGGGAACAAAAGAATTCTGAGGAACAAGTGTCCTTTTTAAATGATGACAGAAGTAAGAGAAAGAAAAAGAAGGGGGTATGAAGAAGATTATAGGATGGAAACATGGATAGGTAGAGGGCAACATTTTTCTACTTTGCTTTTTTCTTCTCTCCATAGGGCAGGGGTGTCAAAACTCGCAATGGCACGTGATGTGTCGTGATGTATTGCAACTTTTTTGCCATTGCTGGAAATGGGGTGGGTGTGGTTTCGCTATGATGCCTCCGGCCTGTGGGCCGGCAGTTTGACACCCCTGCCATAGGGCAACCCCTCAGATGGATGCAAGCAGAACTGTCATAAGAAAGTAGTAATCCAAGATAATTAGTCATCAGTTAAGTCCTATATCAATTACATCTTAGAATCTTGAAGGAACACATTACAGATGTTTTCTCAAAATCCTTTTATGTTTGAGAAATAATGGATGGACGTTGGTGCTGAAGGACTGGAGAAGGGGAAATGTTGTATAATTATAGATGGGTCAGCAGTCAGTTTTTAAGCAAATGTGTCATTTGGCAGGAGCTAGCATGGATTATCAAGAACTGGTCATGCCAAATCAACCAGTTATCCTTTTTAATAAATTGACTGGTTTAATTGAGTATGTTGAACATAGTGTAACTTGTCTTCAGAAAGCATTTGACAAAATCTCCTATGAAATCCCAGCAGAGAAGATGAGAAGACAATTTGGACTATGCGACTTCAGAAGGATGGATACAAAGCTTGTTGAACAACTTTACCTATTAAGTGCAGCTTTCTGTCAAGCAGGAAAGAGATGATTGGCCTAAATGGTGATTTTATTGTTAAGCCACATCATTATTATGTCCTACTATATA
This sequence comes from Vipera ursinii, assembly GCF_947247035.1. Classification (NCBI taxonomy): domain Eukaryota; kingdom Metazoa; phylum Chordata; class Lepidosauria; order Squamata; family Viperidae; genus Vipera; species Vipera ursinii. Next base: position 29,959,960 of record NC_139518.1, read on the forward strand.
CAGTTGGTCAACTCAAAAAGGCAAACATACCTAATATTCCTGCTTATTTGCCCCAGGTTGGGTTGAGAAAGAGTGACTGGCCTCAATCACCCACCCATCTTTTATGCCTAAGAGAGCCTAGAACTCAGTTTCCTGATTCCTATATCAGCATCTTTACTACTATGCCAAACTGACTTTATGTGAGATAAGACGGCTATATAAATCGAAGAATAAATAAAGCAGGGCTCCATTCTAAGCCCTGTACTATACAATGTATTTTTATATGATTGATAAATGGTTAGATAAGATCTAATTTACATATGACACAAAGATCTGAGGGATAATAAACATTGTATAGGACAGTCAAAATTCAGGGAAATCTGACAGTTGGAACAACTGTCTGAAAATTAGACATGCATTAGGAAGGACAAATATAATGTCCTTTGTTTACATACGAAAAATTAAATGCATGAGTGCAGAGTGGGCAAAATCATACTGGGCAACAGAATATGCAAAAAAAATCTGAGTGTCTTACCGGGTCACTAGTCTAAATTGGCCAAACAGTGCAAAGAAAAAGATTATACTGGACAACAAAGTTTTCAAAAAATTTATTTCCTGAAGCGATTATGTTAGACCCCTCAAACTGAACACAAATATAATTTCAGAATTACTGTAGTATGTAGGAATCTTGAGAAATATGAAATTAACTCTTAATGTTTATTTTTTTAATTGCATAATGTTTCTGATACACTGCATGAGTTCAACTGAACCAAAAGTGTTTTGCTGATTTTTGTTTGTAGTCAGAGTCCAAAGCATCTCGCTGTAGTGTCCAAAAATAGTCAGCCAACATTGATGGATTCGTTGCCCTGATACTGTTTTTCCACCGTGGCAAAAATCCTAGTGAAATCTTTCACCATGTTTGTCACTGACTGCACCTAGATTTTCAAATCCAAGTGTGAACAAAGAAAATGAATCTTCAGTGACATATTGTACTTTATAGTCTTGTATGCTGCACAATGTTTGTCAACCAGTTGAATGTAGTTTGATGCTCTAGTAGTTCTCCAGAGATATTCCAGATTTAGTACAGTGGATATATTTCAACAAGTTACATGTTTTCGTATGCTTTTTCATGTGTGCAGCATAGCCAACATGTACTGAAGGGTGTACATTGCCATTGTGTAAGAACAGAAGAGTTTTATAAAATGGTACATGACAGGTTAAATTACAGGTTTATTTCATGATTAGCAGTCAAAAATCTATAAGATATCCCCAGAGGTGCTCAGAAAACGAAACTGTTTTTGTCCAGTGTTACATGCAACCCAAGGCTGCGTCAAGATAAGTATACAAGATAAATGACTTATTTTCTACTGGTCAGACAATATCTAAAAGACCTGAAACCAAGGTTTAGGACAAATATTGACAAATAGGAACATGTCCAGAGAATAGCAACCAAAGAATATGAAAGAAAAAATTTATGAAGAAGAGTTAGAGATGCTGAATATGTTTAGTATAAAGTAGTGATGCCTGCAGGAACATAGGACAGCTGTTTTCAAATAACTGAAGCCTTGTTTTGTGCTGCGCTAGTGGGCAAGATAAGAAATTATGTTTTTAAATTACAAAGAAACAGACTTTAATTGGGCATCAAGAAAAAATACTTACATTAACAGGTGTTTAGCAGTGAAACAGGCTTGCCTTAGGAAGTGGTCGACTCTTTTACTAGAATTATTAAATTGAGGCTCGAGAGACATCTTCCAGAGATGTGGACTAAGAAAGCTAGAAGAGAATATTCTAACCCAAGGCTTCCTTCCAACCTTTATAATCCATTATTTACTTCTAGAATCTACCAAGCTAACTCTGACGACTTTATGATGCCAGAAGAAATTGAGTTGTCCAAAACTCTTCCTGGATCAACAAATTTTGCACATTTCTATTCCTTCTGTATGCTCAATTCCAATTAATAGAAACACAATATAACAATCTGATGAACATCTACTACACTAAGTGATATATTTAGACAAACAGTATATTAATATTATAAATAAATAAAATACCTTCAAACTTAACTAAGGTTTGCTTTCTAACTAAGATTTACTTTCAGTAAGACTCACATCAAGATTAGAAGCTCACCTTAAAGATTTCTCTACCACTTGAGTACGAAATACCTCTTCTTGATCCAAGTTGACTGTACAAAAGCAGTCTCTCATTTTATTTGGTCCTGGATATGGCACTAAGTTTTTGGCTTGACCTATTGACAAAATGAAATATTTTTAATACCATGTAGAAGAAAACCATGGTTCAATCAATTTACAAATGAAATCTTGAGATGATTTTATTCTCATCATGTTAAAAAAATAACAGCATACTGAAGTAAGTAGCCAATAAACATTATTATTGTATTTACTGCTATAAATTACTCTGCCACAATTTGGGAGTTCTTGTGGTAAAACACAATTTCCATAAATCCCATCCTATAATATTAGGAAACACAAAGAAGAAAGTCACAAGATTGAGAAAAATGCAATCACATGGACATAACACAGGACTCCATTTAATTTAGCCTAATTAGACATCATATTTTAATCTCATCCAAATCTTACCTAATTTTCATTCATACTTCAACTATTTTGAGAAATAAACCTCTCAGAAATATACTTTAAGGATAACTGTACAGCCCCATATTAAGACATCTACAAATAAGTTAACTCTAGTTTATTAGAGATATTTAAGAAACTTAACCTATTATCTCAATAATCTTATTATCTAAAAATATTACAGAGACACTATACAAATACTAGGGATTTGTAGCGAACTGAATTCAACTTGGAAAGAAAAATTAAATGGCACAAATAGGATGAATTAATTAAGCAAATACTTTTAAAAAATGAAGAAGCTTCTTGGATGAGAAGTGAAATGTCTTCAAAGAAAAACAAGAAAGTCCAATTGCCTCTTGAAGAAGCATTTTTGGGACAACCATGACCTGGATGACTGAGAATCTCCATAGACATTTAGCTTTTAAAAAAAATGCTTCTTTTCCGGGCTTGTGTGGCCAGAAAAAGACATGTTTAATAGTGAAGGCACCATATCTCATTTCTCCCTTCAAATCTAGATTGTTACACAACACTAACAAATACTAAATGGAGCTAAAACAGAAAAAACACATATAAAGCATGTTGAAATATAAATTCTTTGGTTATCCAATGTCAGACATGTATAAATATATTAAAAAGCCCAAAAGCATACATATACACATATAAAATGTAATTTATCACTAATTTTATTAAATACATAAGCAGGGTAAAATGAAGTAGTTCTAAAATAATGGTTTGTAGGAATTGGGATATGTTTTAATCACAGGTTCTTGTTTATTAAAACTAAATCTAGCATCTCACTGAGAAACTGATACAGTACAGAAAATTGATTGGGATAAGATCAAATACCACTGGCTAGCAAGCCTACGCCAGCATTTTGAAAGTGTAATATACACTGTAAATACTAAAAATTTTGAAAGCAGGCATGGTTTTAAATCAAATCTAGAACAGAAGACTATATTGCAATATATATTTTCATTGAAAACATTTTTCTTGCAATTATTTCAAATGCGTGAGAAAGGAAACGGGTTACATTTGACTTACATGAAAGTACTTCAGTTCCTCCCATTTCAACAAAACCACTACATCCTGTTTATTCCGGTTACCCTAAAATTGACTCATAACATTATCACTCTTTTATTTCTTATATCTCAGACTATAGTTTTTACATTTTCTATCTTCAAGTTAAGATGCACCTTGGTTATAATTGCCAGAAACATCCTATTAACTTTGTCCATTTTGATAGCCGCTGTTATATCATGTTTAATAATAATAATAAGTATAACATTCTCCTCCCATAATGTGGTCATTTATAAAAATTTCCTGATAAATCACATGCAAGTAACAAAACATTTCCCCCTTGAAAAAGATTTCTTGTCAAACAAATCTCAATTTTACCCAAAAGAACAGTTTGTTAGAAATTAAAATCTATAAATGCTAACATTTTCATTAAAATGTCATGGTTGCAGTTATAACTATTTAACATACTAAAATTATAATAAATACAAATGAATTTCCTAAACAAATATACTGTTATCTACCTATCAAACATGGGTTTGCAGTTCAATTTTTTCAGTCAAAATAAATTTCAGGTAAGGTTAAGATGTTAGAGAATCAGTTATGAATTGGTAAAAATCATTAGTCGACTCCTTTGAACTAAATCATTGCATAGGCATTTTAATTTGGTCTCATTCATTCACTTCAGAGATTTTTCTCGGTAGGAACAGAAAGAATATTTGCATTATTTCATATTTTCTCAAAGATTAAAAATATATAAGAATTGGAGTGAAAACAGGAAAAGTGATGCTTCTATTCCAAGCTATAAATAAATTTGGAGTGTGGAAGTAAAAATCTTTCTACAAAAATTTCAGGACAAGATACATTTTGAACTATGATAATTCATTTATTAAGGACAGTGTTGATCAATAACCCAAAGGGTTGCTAAACATGGAATTATTCTATATATGTCATATGCGTCATTTTCAAATTTTGATAAGCACTGTTGTTTTTCATTTATAGTCGTTCTAATAATTTTTAAGACTTAAAGCTGCATTTGTATATATGTATACATGACGTTTCTTACACATAAAATGATTTAAACACTATTGTAGTGATGGCTGCATTCAATCAGATGTACACCATTTACCAAATATGTACATGAAGACTTATCAATGGTAAGCTCAATTTAAATCAGTAGTTTCTTTTGGCATTTAATGTGTGATCAAGGACATCTTGTTATACTACTAGATAAGCAGTCGGTTTGCAAGACTACTGTAGTTACAGTTTTACATCACATTCACAAGTTCATTTCTCTCCCATTGCAGCATCCACTTGTAACCTACTGTAATGATCAAGTGATAGCAATGGCATTAATATGTGGACTATAGATGTCAAATATTGTTTTGACATGATACAACCTAGGGTGTTAAAGTTAGATAGGATTTGTTAGTAAGTACTCTTTGGCATTTTGCTTTTAAGCCTTAAATGTTATTTTTAAATTCTCCTTCATTGGTATTTTTAAATCTGTCAAAATACAGTTTGTCGTTCAATAGACTAACATAATTAACCCTCTGGAAACTTAATTATGAAGAGAAATGTCAAGGATTTGTCCTATAAGTCAATATAGCCAAATTAAATTTCACCTAAAACATTTAAGTGTTACCACACAGAACAGTTTCCACATAAAAAGTCAGAATTGGGAAACATCTATCAAATGTAACATGTAATAAAAGCTTTCAAATAATAGTTAGGAAATGAGAGTTAGCTTCAGGCAAGAGAAAAAGTGGGCTGCCTTGCTTAACTTCTGAATCCCTTTTACCAAATACTTGGTTCCAAAACTTACACAAATATCCCCATTTACTTCACGTGCCAGTTTTTACCACCCTGATGCTCTCAGATCCTAATGGATCACAACCCCTCCCATTCCCAGCTAAAAAGTAATGTTATATCCACACATCATCTATCCCGGTACAAAATCTTCCTTTGAAGGTCCCTTTTATTTTCTTTACATCAACTCTCATCTTCAGTCACTCTTCTCTCTATTTGATAGGGGTGCGTGCGTGTATTGATTTCTCTCACTCCTTTCCTACTCATTATTTACGTTTATTTTCGAGAGGTTTGGACCGCTTTAATCCATGAAATCTGAGTGGCTTACAAAACCCCTCCAATAAGAGGGGTAAAAGCAGCCCATCCAAACAAGAAGGGGCACCAACGAGTAAATTAAACACAATTACTGCATTACCGATGCACTTCCACTCCCGACTGCCTGTAGCTTTTAGCCACGAGGCGGAGTAATCTACTCCTACACAAACGCACACACCCGCCGAAAACACCCGGGGAAGCAGCAGGGGTTGGAGGGCTGGGGCGGATGAGTCAGTCAGGCCGCTCCAAGGCACAGGTACTTCCTTCCGGCTCTGCCTCTTCGTCTCCGACCTCCGCCCTCACACGCACTTCCCTCACCCTCTTTCCGGCCACGGACTTGTACATATACACACACACACAGACACACACACACACACACGGAGAACCGGGTCCGGATAGCCGACCCCTCCCAGTGACTTACAAATCTTTCCGCGGAGAGTCTGCAGCACTCGCACCTCTTCGTCGCCCCCGTCGCCAGCAGCCATAGCCGGGGGCCACCCGCCGCGCGGCCAAGAGAAAAGGCCAAACGGCTTCCGCACGCGCCCCGACCCACTCGACTGTGTACAAAACCGCGTAGACCTACCCTGTCGCGGTGCTGACGGGCAAAGCCCTAACCACCGCAGCCACGCCCACCGCTCTCGGGCTCTTCTCTTCTGCCATTGGTTGGAAGCTCGAGGGTGGGCGGCCGGGCACGGATGCCACGCGCGCATGCGTGCTTTTTCGGCTTTCCTTTTCCCCGGCAAGTGAGCGGCTGGGCTTCGGGGTTATCGGGATGATGCATCGCCCCTGCCCTTTGGAGAAGGCAGCTGCCTTATCTTTCCGTTAGGCATGACTAAGAGAAAGTCAGGGCGGCCGGAACTGTCAGCTTGTTACTCAACCTGATGCGGGCCCAGCGTCATTTCCAGATCTAAACCGCACTAAAGAACCGGTGCTTTTTGCATATCCAATGGTGATTTGGAAAATGGAAGCAGTTTTGAAGAAACTGGAAGGTGGGGGGGTGGGAAACGGCTCTTTCGGCAAAGGCTGGAGAATACCATGACGATGGAAGGCTACAAAAACGCACGAGGCTCTTAACTGGGCATTTCTATATTAGTGATGGGTCATTTCCCTTGCTCAGTTAAGGCCAAATATTTTGTGTATGTGTCTTTGAGTCAGTCTTGACTCCTGGTGACTGCCTGGAAAAGCACCTGGGTTTATTTGGCAGGACTTCAGAAGTGGTTTGCCATTGCCCGCTTTCTAAGGTTGAGAGAGAGTGACTAGCAGTCATTCTGGTTTCATGCCTGAGTTGGGATTAGAATTCATGGTCTCCCAGGGTCCAGCCTGCTACGTTAACCACTATGACAAACTAGCTCCTAAGTCCAAACTCCCTGTCCCCAGTCAGAGACATATACAGGCTCTTTGCTGTACTGTATCCTATATTTCCTTTACATTTCAATTGGCTGATGCTGGGTAACAAAGCTGGGCAGATGTTTCTGGAGACTGCTGTGAAATAATACTGAAATAAGGGGGAAGATATTATTTTACCACTGGTACATCTAAAGATGAGGTCAGCCAAGATGAGGTCATTCCCAGGAGTGGGAATGAGATGAAGGCAGCATCATGGAAACAGCAAAAAAGTTATTTGCCAGGCATGTCTGTGCTGTGATTAGGTGCCAGTGAGGAAAAGTGCTCTTGATTAGATTATAAAAAACCTCATACTAGCTGCCTGCACTCAGACTCAAATTATCCTACTTCGGATACTAATGTGAAGACCCAGCTATCTGGGTTTTTCAAGAAAAATAATTTAAAATATGTGGTATCTTAAAATATCTGGTATCTTAAATCAAATGAGCAAATATCCAACTATTACTTGCATTTAAATTTATTATGTAATTGTAATTAAATGTTATAATTACAGTTACCAAAGATTTTTGAGTCACATCTAGTTATAATTGAAATAATATGTATTTTTTTTTAAGTTTGAGAATTTGGGACCACCATCAGTAAGGTGGATGACTCGGTAACTTTAGCAATGTTTATATCATTAGAAAACCTGAAAGAACAGGTTAGGGATCATCATGAAGAAAATCTTGATGGTACCATAAGGCACCATGCCTGGACTGGAAATATCCTTATGGCTATGAATTAGCTGCTTAGGTATTTCTTTCTGGCCATCTTGTGAATGCGATGAAATTTGCAGTCCAGATGTGGTAAATGTACTTCATAGGCATGAAAGTAAAATACAAAAATTGCTCTGTGGAAATTGACATAGTGTTATTAAAGATTCTTCAAACTAGTAACTTTGCTTTTTAATGGGAGTTCTAACTGTAGTTTCCTGTACATAAGCAGAAGTGTCTGCAAGGTAGGATCAAAAAGTTCAAAATGAGGGATCACTTTAATCACACTCCATTGGTTGCCATTTTGCCTTTTGACCCTAGTAAGTTGATATCCCTGTATCATTAGGAGATTTGCATATTTTTCAAGCTCTAAAAAAGCCCCAGTATATGAAATTGCTGGCTAGATTCATACATTGTGCCACCCATAGTTTATTATGAATATTTGAATACTGATTTATTGAATTGTATAACCATGGCTTAGTGAAGCATTATTTGTATTCATATAATGTAATAATGCAATGCAAATTATATTACAGAATAGTATGCACTTCTCCAGCTGTCTGACCAGGTTTTTATCATAGCTTGTGTATCCTTTCTGTGAAGTATTTTCAACTGCTAAGCCATGGTTGGCTTAATCATGGTTTATTGAAGAAACAGTTGAATTTACATAGCAAAGGTAAGTAAGTATAGCTTATAAACCACAATGGCTATTGGGTTGAATAAAATCCATTTTTAATTGTAAGAGTTGGCACAATTGTTGGCACTAAAACGGGCTTGTGAATGAAAATTCCTTTCTAGAAAGAACAGTGAATGCCACTATAATTATCTTTTTTCTTCCTCTGTCCTGCTTGATTTCTAGCAATGTTTAATAATATAGAAAAACAGCTTTCTACGTTTGTATAGATCATATTTCAGATTAAATTATTCAGGGCAAAGTAATAAAGGAATCTAAAGCCGAAGAAAATAGTTTTCAGTATATTCAGTGGGATTTTCTCTTTCAGCAATGTACTATCACAATCAACAGAAATGCCTTTAGAATAACAAAAAACTTTTTTAGGTAAAAGGAAATTATATCAGTAAGGCCTCACCTGTACTGTACTAAGGTTTTTTTAGTATCATTTCACAGGCAGTTATATCACCTAAAATATATGTGGAGTGAAAAGAAACAGCAGCACCAAAAGCTATAGGGCTACTTTCACGTATAACATACTTAGCCCTAATGTGGTTCGCTTCTGACTTCATAAGTAATAACTCATAGCTTAGTGTGTTGTGTTACATATATATTGCTTGTTTAATTTCTGACTTAGCCTCCCTCTCATTTCCATTCATCCTTTACTGATTTGCAACCAGAGATCCAGAAAGAGGCTAAAAATTACAAGATATGTGTTGCTTGCTTTGAATGAGTTTCAAATTAATACTGTGTGATTTTTTTAAAAAATGTTTTTTATGAAGATGTATTTTTAGCGAGAAGGAGTAGGTGGATGTAAAACAGAAGGTTTTAGAACACTGAGTGCAGATGGATATGTAACTTTTGGATGTAACTCACTGTAGAAAAAGAACATTAATAACAGCAAAAACTTTTAATAGGATATAACCAAAGAAAGTGAATTATTTTGAAGTAATGCCAGCAAATTTTGGTATTAGTTACTACTCCGTATTTCCTAGAATTTTTTCTAATTAGTAATACTTAAAGGCCATCTTAAGCATTCATATCCTATGCTAAAAAACTAATGTAGTATAGTATCCATCTGTTTCTAGAAGCATAATAACTCATATACTTTAACATGCTAATCTTGAACTTGGGAAGCTGGACCGTAGTGGCTGACTAAGAGTTATTTTTGTTCAATTTTAGATCACAGAAGAAGATTTATATACATCAAGATTCAGAAATTTATAACTTGTTCAAACGTTCTTGGACTAAACGTCTTTCATTCCTGACATTTAAAATTTATTTTGAATCAGAGAATTGGTTTGAGAAAAAGTTAATTGATTTATATTATGTAAAAGAACAACTTAACCAATGTGTCAACCAACCTGTTTCTTATTTTAGTATGCAGTGTTCCTGCCATACTACTTGTAGAGCAGGAGTTGTGAGACAAGCAAATAGTCCTGGTGGGACAGCAACTAAAGTTCAAGAAACAAGGACAATAACTCCAAAATAGTAATAGGCTGCTAATTGTTTTAGTAATTGGCATCCTAGAACTGAACTCCTGAAGCTCTGACATGGAAGCAGAATTTCATTCCTGAATGTTCTTATTCACTTGTGTTAGGAGGAGGAGCTCTCCATATTCAACTATAATAATTTAAAAAAGCTTTTAAAAATGGAAGCTCTCCATATTGAATTCCACATTATGGCAGTGGAGGATCTCCGAAAGATTTCAAGGAGCAACTTCTCGTAACCCAAGGAGTTCCTAGTTTGGTAATGACACAGTACATGTTGCACACACATGGAATAAAACAGGTACTGGACGCAAGCTGGACAGAGGCATTAAACTAAGCCATAATGCAGTCTGTTTGTTGGGTTTGGGCACATATTAAATTCAGTCATGGTGGTTTGTAAAGTATGATCTGTAACGTAAATTCCCAGAGATGCCAATATATTTAGTACTTAGTTGTATAATCCTTGATTCCCACCAGTCTTCATGCCTTCCTGTTTGTTTTGTTTTTTGTTTAGATTATCATAATTAAGGAAGGAAGGAAGATACAGAATGAATGAATGAATGAATTTGTGGCTATTTTGATGAAGTCATAATATTTTGTAAAGGGAAAAAAGCTTGATTCTCTTAATAGTTGTGAATGTCAGTTTTTAATAGTTCTGTTAAAACAAAATGCATATGCCATTATGTAGCAAACATTATATTAACAATATTTGCTTTAATTCTATGTCTCGTAATACTTCTCCATTATGCTGATTAATAAAATTCTATTACGGTAATGAATTATAAACATAACATTGACATATTAAAATTGCTTTCTATAAACTGTAGTGAACAGGCAGAATTACAAAGTTAGCATGTTTTTATCAAAATATACAAAGCCCTCAAATGTAACAGAAGCTATTGTTTTCCATATTAATTAAACAGTTATAGAAAATATTTGTACAATTATCATTACATATAAATCTTAACCAATGTTGGCTTTGGTCTAGAATTATTGAGATATTGTTTTACAAAGTCATAAAGTACTTATTTTAAACAGCTCATAATATAATTTTCTAAGTGATAGACTTTGATGTGCAGAAATGTTTTATGTATATAGTTAGAACTTTTTCAGTGCTTATATTGTGAGAGCTACTTTAATCACTTGCAAAATGACATTAGACAAGTTCAGCATAAATATGTTATCACATTTATAAGTATTTGTGTTATATAATGTGGAAATGTGAGCATAAATGGCCAAAATTAATGTGCCAAATAGAATCTTCTTTAAACGATACTTTTCCTATAATAAAATGTGGAGCGCAGTTTTCTACATTCTCAAAATGTTAAAAATGTGGATATGTTTTACAGAAAACTTAATTAAAGGACCACTATTTAGAGGATTTTAGAAGCAATAGACCACATTTTGGTCCTAACATTCTCCAGAACAGCAGACAGGTCAACCGTATTTAAAATAGTCTGAGTGAGACAAAGCTATATCAATTTTTCATCATTTGTGACATTTTATGCAAAATTATGTGGATTAGTTGCTGTGAATAATTAATTTGTGATTTAATGGACATGTTATTGGGCATCCATGCCCTCTGGTTGGTACATTAACTTCGAGCTTCACTGTAATTTTCATCGATTCAGTGTTCTCTTTTATTTAGGCATCAACATACCTAATAAAGTAACTCATTCAAAATAGTTTTCTTTAAAACTTTGCTTTTTCCCATATCAGTTTGATTATATTTTTCTTCTTATTAATTATGTCAATCGCACCCCTCTCCAAGGAAGGAAGGAAGGAAGAAAAAAGAAAAAGAAACAGAAAAAGATAAAGAAAGAGAGAAAGAAAATGAAAAAAAGAGAAAGAAAAAAAGAAAAAATAACCAAACCCTTGTAGGTATAGTTGATTAATTTTCTGGTTGGTACAAAGCGAATAGAGGATGCAACCCAAAACACTAATAATGCATTAGATTAAAAGAGTTGCAGCTACAGTATAAAAGGATGGTCTCCTCTTAAAAATATTTTATCTGTTCAGATAAGATTATTCTTTTTTCAGTTTGACATTTATATAGCCTGTTGGGTAGAGAAATCTGTTGGTATAATGCAGATAAGAGCCTTGGTGGAGCAAGTGGGCTAATGCCTCCTTAAGTAACACCGGCTGCCTGCAATTAGTGCAGGTTCGCATCCCACCAGGCTCAAGGTTGACTCAGCCTTCCATCCTTCCGAGGTAGGTAAAATGAGGACCCAGATTGTTGGGGGCAATTAAGCTGACTTTGTAATAATGCCGCTTGGGGTGTGTGTGTGAAAGCCCTAACAAGCAGGCATATACATAGAATGAAGGCTACTGCTAAGCTTGTAAGCCGCCCTGAGTCTTCGGAGAAGGGCGGGATATAAATGGAATTAATAAAATAAATAATTCAGACCCTCTTTAGACATAGCTAGGAAATATCAGCAGAGGAGATGGTAACACAAACTTCTGTACAAAAAGCTTACAGAAGAACCATTTTATGCAGAATTATCAAAATTTCTAAAAAGGTTTGATCCATTTATGGGTAATGATGCATTTCTACAACAGTCCTAATTTTAAACAGTAAAATCATATTGGTCACATTATTATTATTATTATTGAATACATTATTAGGAGAGAGGGTGCTCACTGCACAGTGCCCATTAAGTATGCAAAAAGAAAATATAAAATAATACTGAAAGCCCACATTATTCAGGTAGACAGTTCTATACATACTTGAGGTTAGGATTGGAGTGTCTAAATTCTATGGTAATTACACAAACTAGGGTGATGACTATATATGTTAAACACTGTGGAAGTCAACTTGGAATACAATTCAGTAAATCCAAATATGAGAGTATTGGCCTTGGAGTAAATCAAGGTACCAAAACTATCTTCACACTCATGAGTACAGCAGTATACCTAAAATAGGATCAGAGTGCCTCTTTTTTTCCTTTTTTGAGCCTTGAACATATATTTAGAGGCAAACACAACTGAAAATGTCAGCTGTAAGTTTTAGGAATATTCCATGGAGAAATTTAATATTGTATCCAGTTACCTGTTCCTGTATTGGATTCTTGCAGATTATTTCTTCTCAGAGGACAGGTCATGCCTGGACCAAGTCAATGAGGAGAAATCACTGTATACAGAAGACATACATGGGCATTGAGCTGATGGTCTGAATGATGCTTGTAGACTAATGGTAAGAAAAGTCTCTTCAACAAGATAGAGATCTTATTCCATGTGTGTAACTATGCTCATGAAGGAATCATGTATAATGCTATCATATTTAAACTTCACTTGCACATCAGTCTGCAAATCTGCAAATCTGATAGCATTAATATACCGTATAATGAGCTGATGACACATTGTGGTACATGTTAAGAATATAAATATTTATTATAATAATACATCTGGCTGATTGTACGATGAACCATTCATAAGCTCTTACAAAATTGTTCGGTAACAGCATATTCACACTTCGAATGGCTGAGCGGACTACTCAAATAACAAATGCTAGAATCTTAACCAGATGCTTATTGTGTACACATTGAACTAGGGCTAAATTAAAATTTTAAAACAGTGTTGACCTTTGAACCAACTATGGAAGAAAGATGTAATTTCTTCTAGCAGAAAACACTTTAACCTTACTATATATTCTGGATGGATATCACTCATTTTTTAGTTGCCCAAAATGATTCATATTCTTAACAGGTTAGGCATATTTCCAGTACAACAGTAAATTCTTTATAATATCCTTTTAAACATTTCAGTTAAGCATATTCTTTTTTACATAAACTTTCTTCTGAGGGATATTAATATCTCCTTATAATTTTTTAGGCTTCATTAACTTCAGTATATTTTCCAAATTTTGCTTTTTATGGCACATTTAAAATGTAAAGTATGCAATATATTTATGTGAAAAATATATATCTCAAATTTTAAGAACTTCCATAAATTTGGATTTTTTTTGCATTAATTGCTTGCATCTATGGCCTTTCATCTTTCTATTTTAATCTTTGTTGCCACACCCTTTTCTTACTCAGAGTCCAGCATCCAATGCAGTATTCTGAATATTACTGGCTTTGAAACTTTCTGCATCAGTTAGGCATTTAGTTAGGAGAGGTTTAGCTGTTTCCTGTTGCTCTGAATCAAAGAAATGTTGACTTTTATATGATTTAGAGCTTTCATTAAACAAACAGTCTTTTCTGTCCTCTTGCTTAGGTGGTTTAAACAAATGCTTCTTCTGGTGCATCCCAAGAGCAGCTGCCGTCTTACAAACCTTGGGGCACTGAAAACATGCATAGCCTTTTCCAGTGTGCTCACGCTTATGCCTTTGCTCATGATTCCTTTTGGTGGACAGATATAAGAAGCCCTGAAAACAAAACTGACAGTGGTAGCGTTTTTCTCCTGTATGGATTCTTTCGTGTATTTTGAGTGTTTCATTGAGAGTGAATGCTTTGTTACAGTGTTGACAGATGAAATCCTTGACGGCAGAATGGGTGCGTTCATGCTTCTGTAAATTGCTAGAGATTGAAAAACTTTTCCCACAGGTTTTGCAAAGGTAGGGTTTCTCCCCCACATGACACCGTTTATGCACCCTTAGGGTAGAATTGCTCTGGAAATGCTTTTGGCATAAATCACAAGTGAAAGTCTCAGACTCTGTGGTCTCCCAGTGTGAGTGGTCATGGGATACTTCTGTAGAAGTATTCTCCCTTTCACAGAGCTTACAATAAAGATCTGGCATTTTCTCTTCCCCTTCTTGATTACAGACCTTCTCTTCAGGAATATTCCTAAGAGCATAAGTGGTGACATAGGCCTTCTCACTTTCCTGACAGGAATTTCTGCTCCTGCATTTCTCTCTCCATTTTGCTTTTCTCATTTTTCTTAGTTGTTTAGATTTCTTTTTTGGTTTGTAATTGTAATATGGCCGCCAAGGTTTATCATTAGAGTCATGGTCGCTGATATCATCACCCATTTCACTTTCAATGTCTGCCTGACAAACTCGAGACGTGCTTCTCTCTCTCTTTTCCCGTTCTGCAACCTGAACTGTCTGATCACCTTTGGATTCATATTTAGATTTTCTGCCTTTTTTGTAAAACAGTTTGGACCCCAAAATATGTCTTTTCACAATAGCTTCATTTCCAATTTTAACTGTTATTTGACAAAGTGGAGCAACGTTGCTGTCAGCAGATGTTCCTGGCAGTGCAGGTTTTGCGATATAAGTTTCAGTCTTACTTGAAGTTTCAATGATGTGTGTAGGTGTGTTAGAAGGTATCCCTGTATTTGTTGTATATTTTACCTCCTTTAAAGTTGCTTCTCTGTCATATAGGGGGACCTTTTTCTTTTCTTTATTGCTTTTTGTTCTACTATTGCCATTTTCTGACTCATATATAAGATCATTGCTTGCTACTTGACTGATTGTGATATCTGAAGTCCCCTTATCACTTCTTCCTACTGCATTGACAGCATTACTGTGCATTATCACTGAGGAAACTCTTCCACTATGCACTATAACAGAAGATGCTGGATTGTTATAGCTAATAACAGAGGTTGAATTCTCATGGGAATTGCTATTACTAATTGCTTGACAAGAGGAATCGTATTCCTGAGGACCAGAATCCTCAACAGAAGATAATGTCCTTCTGTTAGTGGGAGCGTTATTGTTAAGATCTGTCCTTGATGAAATTTTCCAGGAAGAAACATTTGGAGGATTTTCAGATGTTGCTGTAACATCACCACACGAAGAACTATCCAAAGAAATACTGGGAGCTGGCAATATATTGTGTTCAAAATTCAAGGATGACAGTTCAGATGTGACAGTATTCTGAATAATACAGGTGCTAGATGGCACTTCATTAACTTGTACACTTTCATATGATGAGTTTCCGTAACTTTTATATGGTGCCCTTTTACATTTCATAGGCAAAAGCCTGTAAAGCTTGTAAGGATATACATTTGGTTTTAAGCCGCCATTAGCTGTTTTCTTGTTTACACCAAGTCGGTGATCAATTGCATGAAAAGATTTCTGATGGTTTTTGAGTATATAGTATGTCATAAAAGTCTCAAGACAGAAGATACATTGGTATCGCCTTTCACCCGTGTGCCAGATTTCGTGTCTAGTACGGTACTCTGCTAACGCAAAGACTTTGTTGCAATAATGGCATGGATAGGTTCTTCTCCAAGAATGAACATTTGAATGTCTTCGGAGGCTAGACAAGGTAACATAGGTACGTTTACAAACACTGCAAGTATAAAGTATCTGTCCACCAACAACTTTAACAAAATGGTCTGTTTCTGGCATTGTACCGTTTGTGGCAGGATAATCAGTAATCTCATTTTCAGTTTCTGTGGGGTCTGGGCTTACATATGAGGTGCCAGTTTTTTCATTTGAAGGAGCAAAATTATCCAGACTATTCCGCTCATTTTCATTTTCAACACACAAATTATTCAGACCCCTACATTCTTGTTCATGAGTCTCTAGTCCAGCAATATTGTCACACTGTTTGCTACAATATTTGCAAACTAAAGTCTCTTGACATTGTGAATGAAGTTTAAGATGAGTGCTTAACTGAGTTTTATCATTCAATGATTTAGTACAACAATTGCAGTTGTAAGGATGTGGAATGTCCATAGCTATTGTTCCAGAAAGGTTATCTGATTTATTTTCATTTTCCTTAGAAGAGAGAATATTGGCTTTATTTGCCTGGCAGTTTTGAAAAGAATGGCTGTGGTCATTTATGACTTTATGGGGAGCCTCTGAACTGCTTCCCTTGTGGGCTGATATCTTTACAGTAGGAGCATCTGTGATCTGGGAGTTAAATATAGCCTTTGGTGCATTATATGAGTGTGTTACTGATTTAACTGGAGGCACTAACTCTGCAGCTTCAGAACAATCTTCACCTGTTTTATAAAGTGGTGTGTTTTCATAATAAAAGGAATTTTGTTGTAAAGCATTGCAACCTGTTGTAACAGCATAGGAATGTTCAGCTAATGTGCTGGCTCTCTCAGCCTCTTTGCATGCATCAGTCCTGTCCAAATCACTATTGGATGCTTTATTTGTTTCAGGCATTTTTTTAAAACTTGCCCTCAGGTCAAGAGGAGAAAACAAATTATTACTACTTTCAGTTTCAAAAATTGAGTATGCATTCGTGATTCTTGGTCCATTTGTAATGGCTGAATCTTCCTGTCTTTTTTCTTCTTTCACGTCATTTTTTTCAGTATTGCAAAATGAATACAGACGAGGGGAACTGGAAAGGCTCTTTTCTGTAAGATCTTCTAAAAAAGATATTCCCAATTTTTTGCCAGCAGCGGCAAGATCCACAAGAGACTCTTGTTTTTTAACAATTACTGTAGAACTATAGATGTAATTAAGTATCTCTGTGAACACTTCAGCCTTCAGACCATCTAGTTCTAACACATGTCCAGAAATGCAGATTGCATGACTCCAAAATATATTTTTGAAATAAAGGCTTGAAGCAGCCAGGATATTACTATGGGCTTTGAATTTGGTATCTTCTACAATTATGGTGACATCACATAAAATGCCCCGAATGCGTTGTTCATTTAATATGGAAAGGACTGTGTCACTGTGAAAGTCATCTTTGAGATCCTTTAAGTGGGACATGATGGTCATCTGTTTAAATAAAGAAGAGATTTTAAAATCAAGATCAAATGCTAATACTTATTGTCCCCATACCCCATCACAAAGTGATCACACTCGGCCACCTACAATACATACTAATTAAAATATCTGCAGTACAATTAAAACATAATGAGATCAAAAAACAACAAACAACGATAAATAAAGAAAAAGTGGACAGATATGAAGTTCAGAGGATACCTTAAGAATAGTTCTGTTTTTAGGAGTTTTTTAAAAGTCAATAGGGAATATGATCTCCAGTGCAGACTGCCAGAGCAGTGACACTGTTATAATTGACCAACAGGATTCAGAAACCATCAGTCAGTGCCAGCTTCTTTAGCCAAAGAACATTTTTTTAAAAAAAAATCATAGAAAGGTAACTACAATTATCATTAAAAAGCTAGCTCCCCCCCATGTTGGTGTATTTATGCCTCCAGGTGGCATCAATAACTCACTAAAAGAATACAAATGACCAGCTGTCTACAAAGAATATAAATCCTTTCATTCCCCACCATCCCCTCAGCTGAAGAAGCTTCTTGGATGAGAAGCAAAACGTCTTCAAAGAGAAAAAAGAAAGCACTTTTGGGACATGAAAAAGCACTTTTGGGACAACCATGACCTGGATGACTGAGAATCTTCACAGACAGCGATGATAACTGAGCAGTTAGATGGAAAAGGACGGTTAAGAGGCAGATACAGTGAAAATAAGTATCCTAAATGGAACTTCAATCATGAAATTTAGTGAGAAAAAGGAAGTATATTCAATATTACAGGGTGGATGGTTGGGATGCTCCATGAATATTATAAATATAATTTCTGCTAAGACTCATATGCTTTGTGTTGTAAAAAAAGGTTACATATTTTTTAATAGAATGTAATCCAATTTAGCTGAATGATACTTATTGTAAGAGTTGTTTCTGACTCTGGTAAGATAAATTGCCAAACATTTTTGCAAATCCAGGCTAGGTCTCTCTCCTTGGTGACTGTTTTTAAAAGTTTGGGAGTGCTTGAGAAAGTAAGCCAGATTCCAGATATTTGAATAGCTGTTATATAAATTCTCATTTGGAAAGCTAAAGTTACACGTCAGAATTCCTGTTGACTGCCAAGGGAGGTAGGCAGAGCCTTGCCCATTCACAAAACACTTTCTTGTCACAAAATAACATTCACCATATCCGGCCTCCAGGATGCTTCCAGGTACCTCAACTTTGTCTCTCTTTTTGGGACAAAGAAGTACCTAAGAATGTCTGTGGTGCTCATGTAGGGCCTTGAAGGATTCTTGTAAATAAAAAGGATAACAAGCCTCAGGCACTGGCTTTGCAGTAAGCCAACATTTCATGCATTTTTTTTTATTTGAAGACTTTAAACAAAATAAATACAAATGAGACAAAGACCCTTAAAAGCTCTAAAGAAAATACCTGTGACCAACTTAAATTCATAACCCAGCTAGGTTTGATCATAAATAAACTCAAAGAAGGAGACATAAATGGCATTGGATGTACACAGCTGTGCTACCTCATATTAAAATCTAGCTCAAATACTAAAATGTATTGGATACAAAGCCACAAAAATAGGCATATATTTCTTCTTTGGATTGGGAGGGTTTGCAAAAATACATCAGTATGGGGGATACAGTCAATAGATTTGGGATGAATGGTTCAGGCTTGTTTGGATTTCTGAAAAGAAATTCAACATTACATTTATCAAATTATTTTTGCTGAGAAAAAATGACCTCTATATGTTGTAATGATTTCTCCCAGACACACACAAACATACAATAATCCCACACATCAGAAAACTATTAGTGATAAACTTTTGTAATTTTGAGATACTATTTATTATAATCTTTTGCTAGGATCGGCTTTTATAACTCTACTTCTCTATTAATTCTGCAGTAAAAATGTATATGGGTTACAATTACCCCATGTGATTGCAATGAAATAGTGCAAAGACTAATATTCTATTTAAAAAGGCATTATAAATATAATAATGGTTTTATTATTATGAAATCATAACGTACAATAATGCTATTTATAAAACAAACCATGCTTATGTGATAAATTAATTCAGGATCAATCTTTGGAACTGGAAGGTATAAAAATAATTAAGCTATGTTTTAGAGATCATAATTTCTAGATTACAATGTCAGCCATTAAATGGTTTTTAAAAATTAGCATAAGTATTGAATTCATATATTGTATAAGTTAAATATAAGTTGATAAGTTGTAATTTTGCTTTTGTGTCCATATCTCACAAATTTATATTTATTTATAAACATGAAAAGAAATGTAAATGCATACTAATCAGAATGATAATGTCTTGAAATTACAATGTAGTTCATTTTTTGACCCCACGTATGTATATTCATTTGAAGGCTAATATAAAAGAAAGAATCTTCAAAATAAAGAATGTTGATACTATACTTTAGGTAAGCAGTTGCAGCCCTTTAGATAAAAGGGCTTCAATAGACAAATATTAAGATCATGCTATGTGTTATGGAATTAGAAATACAAGCATTTGACATCTAAATTAAATTACACAATTTCAACTATGGCCTTTGATTAAGGTTGGTTTAACCCAGTAATGAAGGCTGTCAACTTTTTCTTCTGACATATAAACTAATGAAATTTACAAATTCATTCCCTTCCTTTTCTCTCTACCTGCTGACAAAACAACAGGACCCCATTGTTTACAAAGGATTGATAATTTAATTTGACTTAATATTTCTAAGCTTCCAAAAATATTTTTTTCCATTAACAAATGAACAAAAAATAGGGAAGAGAATCGGGCGGTGGGAAATACTTAGGTATATATAGATCATAATTGTCTGATATCTTTAGATATTTTAATCTTCTAAATAAATCTGTTTCTATTTTCATTGGAGTAGCTGAATATCATTTTTGGGAGTAGCATATCATTATTTTTGCAATTGAAATTATTGGCTATATATTTCACTAATAAACTCCATAAACAATCTTCAAGGAATGTTGAATGATTTTGCTGGATATAATTTTCTTTTTACAATAACACCTATATGCACAAAATGTATGTATCTCCATTTTAGCAACTATTTTGCACTTTAAAAAACAATGGGTGATTGCTAGAACTTCTGCAGGCAAAATATTTTTCATTGCACATTTGCATTTTTCTATTGGAAACGTATATATACGTATTTCTATTTCTACACATTTGAAGACTATTATACTAGAAAGAATCTTCAATAGAAAGTGTTGAATGGAATGTTCATTGAACAATTAATCAAGTCTGCACACAGCCTCTTCCATATACAGCAGAAAAACAGATTCCTCCTGAATTCAGTCTAGAAAACAACTTGCATGTTTGACCACAGATGTTTTGTGGATGTCTGAACCAGTTTAATCACTGGAGTAATTAATGCCTTAAATTTACCTGAAACAATGTATTGTATGAATCTCTAAATGGGATTTTTCCTGTTATGCCCCTACTTCCTTATTGTCTCTCATACTTGCATTACCGGTATCTTGGTCTTGTATGTGTGACCACAAGATGGAGCTCAGTTCAAAGGAGACTACATCAGACTATAGGAAAAAAATAGCAAATATAATTTTAGTAACATGAGTAATTTATTTCTAAGTTGCCACATTATTTTTTAGTCATTTGCAACTAACAAATCCTGATTTATTTATCATTCCCCAGCATCTACTAGACAAACTGGGCCTTTTATCCATAGCAGAACATCCAGATTCAACCATAGTTTCATTCCATGCAGCATTAACCTTGTGAACTCTGTCTTCCTCCTTCCGTTATATATTCAAGATGGACAGTATTTAATATTTTATTGTTATGTATATGTAGGAGGGTGGATTTATACATATGTTGTTTATAGTATGTTTTAGGTGCGTGTCATGTATGTGTTTCACTTAGAGAGCCGGCAACTAAATTTCATTTTTGATGTGTGTTGTTGTGCCCACAGTAAAAAAATGACAAGATTATCTTATCTTATGTAACATCAAGAGTTCCTATGGACTGACTTTGTCTTATATCACTGGAAATTATGAGCACAATCAATACTTTATATTTCCTATTTACTCAGAACTGATTAAATGCCAGTATCAGATACTGGCATTTATTAAAATTATCCACAGATTATCATCATCCATATACTTGTCTCAGATTGCACTCCTAAAAAAAGGTCCTGATGAAACAAGAAGATTGAGTAGCCATATTTGTTACAGCATATGAATAATGGGCTGATAAAACAGTGACAAAATTGAGGGTTCTGATTTGCATACTGTTTGAGTCATGATAGCCGTCATGGGACTGTGAAGGAGAAAGATGTATTATCTCTGAAGATACAGTTCTATAGTTAAACAAAGATGGTTTGTGTTATGTATGGGGATAATAAAATACAAGCAGCAGTTCATTGTGACCATCAGGTGGTGCTGTGCTATAACAGGATTGGCTGGTAAGCGCTCGGCGAGGAAAACCCAAATAAGGGATTGGCTGCCAGTGCACCTGACCAGGTATATAAGGGGTACAGGTAACCCCTTTGTTCACTTCAGTACTACCACCAATAAAGAGCTGCTATCCTGAATCCTTTGTCTGTTGTCGGACCATGCGGCCAAGAACCCACAACACAATAGTGACAACGAAGGTGGGATCCTGTTTCTCCTGAGGGGCTGAAGTCACTAAGGATCAGAGGGAAAAAACAATTCCCCGAACCTTCCTTGGCTGGCTAAGCAAGCGCTTGCGGTCAGTAAAGCGGAGAAACAGGATAACCATGGCGCAGTACAGACAGGTTCCGCCATTCAATATGCGGCATCCCAAGAGATGGGCTTCACACCTGAGTCAGGTAGAAGGGTTCTTGCGGGCTAACCGGATTACTGATGATATCCAGAAAGCAGCATTCCTGACCTGCCTGAGCGGCCCAGCGATCCATGACCTGGCCGTTAGCCTCTGCGTGCCGATGGCGATCGAGACCGTGTCGTACAAGGACGTCATGGAGAAGCTGAATAATCATTTCAAGCCGCGAATGTCCGAACTGATGTGGCGAGGCCAGTTCGACCAACGGTGCCAGCGGCCAGGTGAGACGGCTTCCGAATTTATCGCAGCTCTACGGGAAGCTGCGCACCTGTGCAATTTTAATAATTTAGAAGAAAGGTTGCAGGATCGGTTGGTGTGTGGGCTCCGAGACAAGCAACTGCAGCAGTGCCTATACGCCCGGCCGACGATCACATTATAAGATTCTCAGGATGAGATCTTGGCCAGCAAAGCCGCTGGGGGAGCAGTAAACGCGACCCATCAAACTCGAACCGCAGCCCAGGCGGTTCCATTCATCATGGAGAGGCTGTGGATGGCAGAATCAGAGAAGTGGTGGAGGAGGCTGAGATTGATGCCATGCATCAAAAGCAAGGAAGACAGCAACCGCGGTGCGACAACAATGGAAGCCAGCGGAAGACACCAGCAACTAGCAAATGCACAAGCTGCAACTACAAAGAAACCACTCAAAAATGTGCTAGCTGCGGGGGAAACCATCCGAGGGTGACCTGCAAGTTCAGATTCGTTAAGTGCCAGTTCTGCGGTAAGATAGGACACATCGCGGCCATCTGCCGAAATCGCACGCGGGACAACTTGCACAAACTTCAATTGGTGGACATGTGGCCTAAAGGTACTGAGTCCCCTCATCTCAACTCTCCTCAGCCCTCTCCTACCAAAGTCCACAGGAACAAGGTGACCGTCTCACACACAGACATTCACCGGGTTCTCACACCAAAAATAACATTAGAGGTACAGTTGCAAGGGGTACCTTGCAAGATGGAGCTCGACTCCGGATCCGCACTCTCCATCATTTCTAGTGATGCATTTAGAGCAGTTTGTGGCCGGAGCAAACGGTGGGCTCCTTTGAAGCCCACCAACATTCAGTTAGCTGATTTCCAGCATGCACCCATTAAAGTTAAGGGGGTGGCCACCATGTTAGTAGGGTTCAAGAACTTCCAGGGTCCTTTGGACGTCCTGGTAGCCGAGGGCCGGAGGACCAGTTGAGTGGGGCTTAATTGGTTTCAGGCTCTGGGAATAGGGATCTCAGGGATCCATAGCATCCAGACCAAAAGCCTCGAATCCGTCTGCAAAACGTTTGCAGACATATTCGATGGCAAGTTGGGTAAATACACAGGGCCCCCAATTAAGTTTAAATTGAACCCCAATATTCTCCCCATAAGAATAAAACCCCGTAGAGTGCCCTTCGCTCTCAAGCACAAGATTGAGAGCGAATTGGATAAATTAGTGGGTCAAGGGGTGTTAGAACCCGTGGACGGGGGAGAGTGGGAGACCCCGATAGTCACCCCACTCAAAGCCAACGGGGAAGTGAGAATTTGCGTGGATTATAAGGCCACGGTGAACCGGGCCCTAAATCTGCATGCTTACCCGGTTCCAATGGTGAGACACGTCCTCTCTGCACTCCAGGGCGGCACCATCTTTGCCAAGCTCAACTTGGCGCAAGTGTATCAGCAGCTCCCCGTTACCAGGGAGACAGCAGTCGCTCAGACTATTGTAACTCACAGAGGAGCCTTCAGAGTCAACCGATTGCAATTCGGAGTCTCTGTGGCTCCTGGAATCTTTCAGGAGGTGATGGAGAGGACTCTGAAGAGCATACCTGGGGTATGCCCATACTTTGATGATGTCCTCATTGCTGGAGATTCTGAGGAGGTCCTGGCTGACAGGTTGCAGGCTGTGTTAAGCAGATTCCGTTCTGCAGGGCTGAAACTTAAGGACAAATGCAGTATTGGAGTGGCATCAACTAAATTCCTGGGGTTCAGAATTGATGCCAAAGGAATTCACCCTACTGATTCAAAGGTAAGAGCAATTAAAATGGCTCCTACTCCAAAGAACAAAGCTGAATTGCAAGCTTTCTTGGGGTGGTTTAATTTCTATCATGACTTTTTACCCCACAAAGCAGCGATTGCTGAGCCATTACACAGGCTCTTAGACAAGAAAACTCCTTGGAATTGGACCAAGGTCCACGAACAGAGTTTTAGGAATTTAAAAGACCTATTGTCATGCAACTCAACTGTCACACATTTTATTGAAACCAAACCCATCTGCATTGCATGCGATGCATCCCCCTATGGAGTAGGTGCTGTCCTAAGTCACATAGAGGACAATGGGGAGCAGAGACCTATCGCTTATTACTCCCGGACACTGTCAAGGGCAGAAAGGAATTATGCCCAAATAGATAAGGAGGCCCTGGCAATAGTGTCAGGGGTCAAGAAATGTCATGATTACTTATATGGCAGGGAATTCACTTGTTGTGACTCAGGGCCAGCCTGTGGGTCCGGCAGCCGGCTCAGATGTATCGGATGACTCAGATGAGGGGGAGGAGGGAGACGAACTGGCTGATGATGGCTTGGAGGCTTGGCAGAGCTCCCAGCCGGGGCCCTCTTCTCAGCTGCGTGAGCCCGATAGTGCGGAGGATGATGACTCACAGCTGGCCCTGTTCAAGGACGCCCGACGCAGGAGGCAGTCGAGCAGGACCAAGCAGAGAAAGGCTGCGGGTCTCCTCGGGAGGAGGCAGAGGGAGGCCACGCCCTGAACTCTAAATAAAAGGAGTGTTTGGGGAAGGGCTGGTTGCTGAAAGCAACCCTTCCGCTTGAGGATTCAAGTTCCAGTGTTTTTGTTTCTTGTTCTGTTAATTGAGTAATAAATCTTGGCAGACGCTTTGCAGCCTCAGACGCTCTCCAGTCTCTACTGTTTGAACAGGGGTTTGCCTTATTACAAGGCCGGTAGTTGGCTGGTTCAGAACATCACTATCTTCACGGACCATAAGCCTCTGCTGGGGTTGTTCACGACTGACAGGCAAACCCCACAAATCCTATCCCCAAGGATGATGAGGTGGTCCATATTCCTTTCAGCATACACGTGCAAACTGGTTCATAAACCAGGAAAGGACATGGGTCATGCTGATGCATTAAGCAGATTACCAGTAGCCACTACAGAACCGGATCCAGCACCTGCTGAACAGATTATGGCAATTCAGGACCTGCCAGAATGCCCACTCCACGCTAAGGACATTGCTGCAGGTACCACAGCAGATAAGTTTCTCAGCAGAGTACTGGTGTGGGTGGCCTCAGGGTGGCAGGGAAAGAGTGCAGGCCTGGAATTTCAGGCATTCTTCACGAGGAGACATGAGCTGTCTTCTCATAAGGGATGCCTATTGTGGGGTAGCAGGGTCATCATTCCTGAGAAATTTAAATTTTACGGTCATTACATGAGGGACACCCGGGCATAGTCAGGATGAAAGCCTTAGCCAGGAGTTATTTGTGGTGGCCGGGCCTGGATAAAGCTATTGAGGTAGCAGGGTGTTACGCATGCCAAAGATCTAGGCCAGATCAGCCACACGCACCGGTCCACAAGTGGGAGGTGACACACAACCCCTGGTCCAGAATCCACATAGATTATGCTGGCCCTTTTCAAGGCAAAACTTTCTTAGTGGTAGTGGACAGCTACTCCAAGTGGCTAGAGGTGGTACCAGTGACCAGTATGACCACAGCCAAAACGGTTCAGGTACTAAGGGCACTCTTTGCTACTCATGGCCTGCCTGATGTGATAGTTTCGGATAATGGCCCACAATTCACATCTGCTGATTTCCAGGATTTCACGAGGGCCAACTTGATTAGACACGTCACCTCTGCGCCCTTTCACCCATTGTCTAATGGGCAGGCAGAACTTATGGTGAGGACGACTAAGGACGCTTTGAGACGCATCGTCAGCAGTGACTGGCATCAGAGGTTGGCCCAATTCCTTCTGGCTCAACACACTACCCCGTGAACAACCACAGGCAAGAGTCCAGCTGAACTGCATTGGGGCAGACGTCTCATCACAAAGTTGGACAGATTCCACCCTGACATAGTGGCCGCAGAGACAGAACAACCTTTGCCCCCCAGGGAACTACACACAGGAAACCAAGTTTGGGTCAGGAACTACGGGCCGGGACATGTGTGGATTCTGGGGAAGGTAATTGACAGAACAGGGCCACTGTCTTACATTGTAGAGGTGGAGGGGGGGGCCAGGTCAGGAGACACATCGACCAAATCAGGAAATTGGTTCCTGAAAGGTCACAGGGTGACCAATCCACCCAACCACAAACATGGGGTTTAGGGGAGGAAGAAGATCTTCCGGACACTGTACTGTTGCCAGAGGCTTTTGGCAGGCCTGAACAGCAATGGGTTGCAAGGCCCCAGAGCCAGGACTCAACTTATGATGCAACTGTCCAGGGAGGGGAGCAACCCCTGAGAAGGTCAACCAGGACTCATAGGCCACCTGCTTATCTAGAGGACTATGTAAGGACGTAAGGAAGGACGCAAAGTGTCTAAGCATCACCAAGAAGTATGTGTTAGAAATAAAAAAATGTTTATTTTTTATTATGGGGAAGGGGTGTTATGTATGGGGATAATAAAATACAAGCAGCAGTTCATTGTGACCATCAGGTGGCGTTGTGCTGTAACAGGATTGGCTGGTAAGCGCTCAGCGGGAAAACCCAAATAAGGGATTGGCTGCCAGTGCACCTGTCCAGGTATATAAGGGGTACAGGTAACCCCTTTGTTCACTTCAGTACTACCACCAATAAAGAGCTGCTATGCTGAATCCTTTGTCTGTTGTCGGACCGTGCGGCCAAGAACCCACAACACAATAGTTTGTATTTTCCTTCTTCTCTGTTAAGGCACAGTATACAGAATAACAGAGCTGGAAGGGGCCTTGGAGGTCTTCCAGTCCAATCCTCTCCTCAAGCAGGAGACCCTATACCATTCTAGAAAAATGGCTGTCCAATCTCTTCTTAAAAACCTATAGTGACAGGGCACCCACAATTTCTGGAGGCAAACCATTCTACTGGTTAATTGTTCTCACTGTCAGGAAATTTCTTCCTAGTTGTATGGAAGGTTGGATCTCTCTTTGATAAGTTTCCATCCATTACTTCTTATTCTGACCTCAAATGGTTTGGAGAACAGCTTGACCCTCTCTTCTCTGTGACAGTTGCTCAAATATTGAAAGATTGCTATCATGTCACTTGTAGCCCTTCTGTTTGATAGACTACATTCCCAATTCCTGTGATTGTTCTTCATATGTTTTAGACTCCAGCTCTCAAATCATCTTTGTTGATTTTCTCTGCACCCTCTCTACCGTCTTAACATCTTTTTTGTATCATGGTGATTGTATACATCAGACCAACTTCCTAAAAGGGATAGAGTTTGACTTTATGTTACTCTAAAAAGAAGGATCTAACAGAGTCCATATGAACATTAAGCATGCAAACAAAAGAGTTACTTTTAAAATTTGACTCTGTTTGTCAAGTCATGACTCAAATGCTTTGAAGCCTCATTCATTTCCATTCAAAATTAACCATATACTTAAATCCCTTATAGGAAATTAACTTAAGCAGTGTTTCCCATAAATTGCTCCTTAGTTGTGATCTTTGGATAGAGACCCCAGTTTAAAATATTTGTATAAATATTGTTCCCATTTGTTTTAAAATTCAAAATTTTAAACAATTATCGTCCGGTCTCCAACCTTCGCTTTCTGGCGAAGGTTGTTGAGAGCGTGGTGGCGCAGCAGCTCCCTTTGTTCTTGGATGAAGCTGATTATCTTGAGCCGTACCAATCGGGTTTCAGGCCCGGGTACAGCACGGAGACGGCATTGGTCGCGCTGGTGAATGATCTCTGGCGGGCTCGGGACAGAGGTTGCTCCTCTGTCCTAGTCCTTTTAGACCTCTCAGCGGCTTTTGATACCATCGACCATGGTATCCTGCTGCAACGTCTCAGGGGGTTAGGAGTGGGAGGCATAGTTCTCCAGTGGTTCTCCTCTTACCTTCTGGGACGTTCGCAGTCGGTGTTGGCAGGGGGGCAGAGATCGACCTTGAGACCTCTCATTTGTGGAGTTCCTCAGGGATCGGTTCTCTCGCCTCTCCTGTTCAACATCTATATGAAGCCGCTGGGTGAGATCATTCGTGGTTTCGGAGTTGGGTATCATCAATATGCTGATGATACCCAGCTTTTTATTTCGACCCCAAACCACCCCAGTGATGCCCTCGACGTGATGTCCCGCTGCCTGGAGGCGGTCCGGGTCTGGATGGGGAGGAACAGGCTTCGACTCAACCCTGACAAGACTGAGTGGCTGTTCGTACCGGCATCCCGGGAAATTCCGATTATTCCATCTCTGGCCATGGGGGGTGAGCTATTACCCCCTGTAGATAGGGCTTGCAACTTGGGGGTCCTTCTAGATTCACAGCTCTCTTTGGAAGAGCATATTGGAGCTGTGACTAGGGGGTCCTTTGCCCAGGTTTGCCTGGTGCGCCAGTTGTGGCCCTATCTAGACCGGGATGCCTTGCGTACAGTCACTCATGCGCTCGTGACTTCTCGTCTAGACTACTGTAATGCTCTCTACATGGGGCTGCCCTTGAGGTCCACCCGGAGACTTCAACTGGTGCACAATGCAGCTGCGCGAGTTGTCTTGGGGGTTTCCCGATACTCCCATGTTACACCTCTGCTCCGCAAGCTGCAGTGGCTACCGGTTGCTCTCCGGGTGAGGTTCAAGGTGTTAGTGATGACTTACAAAGCCCTTCATGGCATGGGTCCGGATTACCTACGGCAACACCTGCGGCCGGCGTCAACTTCCCTCCGTCCAGTGCGCTCCCACAGAGAGGGCCTCCTTAGGGTGCCTCCGATCAAAGAATGCCGATTGGTGGCCCCCAGGGGGAGAGCGTTCTCTGTGGGCGTGCCAGACCTATGGAACCGCTTACCGGTCGAGCTCCGGATGGCCCCCGACCTTCGCTCCTTCCGGCGCGATCTCAAAACCTTTTTTGAACAAGCTGGCCTGGCCTGACGGGATGGGGTTGGGTTTTTATAATTAGTTTTAAATTTTTAATATGTATTAATGACTACGGGCATAGCTTAATCACTTTTTAATTTTTGTATCTTGTTTTTTATTATGTATTGCCCTGTTCACCGCCCTGAGTCCTTCGGGAGAAGGGCGGTATACAAATTAAATTATTAAAAATTGTTCCAATTTGTATATTGAATAAGGCACAAAGACAAATATAAGCATAATGAAACTAAAATAAAATGAAATAACCAGAATGAAAATAAAACATTTATTAAATATGAATCTTAGGTAAATCTTAGGATATAGTAGCAGTATAGATTTTTGTGCTGTCTTAAAATAATGAACATATTTGTTCTAAGCTTAATTCTGATTATATTTACTTGCTTGTAACAAAGAAGTCCTAATAGACCCAAGCTGCCTAATAATAATGATAATACGGCCTATAACTACTAATTATGTGTGCGTTCTAAAGATTAAAATTATAAAACAGCTATCCTTTATGCCTCAATGAAACTCAAGTGGAAAATCAAAGTCAATATCCAGCAGTCAAACAAACTAAGATGATGAAATGCTGGAAGATAGCCAAAACAAGATAATGCTTGAACAGAGTAAACTGTGACCACAAGAACAAAGAGAAGATAAAAATCCTTGTAGATTTAAGTAATTCTAGAGGAAAGAAGGCAGCAGTTAAGTATACCCTTGACTGAAGATCGGTACACTCCTTCTATCTGGGATGGTCGTCCTCTTCCACCGAGCGCGCAGCTTCGGGAGGGACGCACATGGAGCGGTGAGGGAGGAAGGGGACACCCGCCTAGCCAGCCAGATCAGCCGAATCAACCCTGGCGATCAATGGGGCGACAGATGTCGCAGCCAGATCGCCCTCACATCCAACAGCAGTTAAGTAGAAATAATGAAAGGCAAGATGGCAATAAACCGAAAAAGAGCACAGTAGGAGGTCAGGTGCATAGTTAGCAAGAAACTACAATTATTTCATTGGAAACCAAGGTTTTAACTGGACAAATGTGGAAGGAATCATAAGGCAATAGTTGCAAAGTTTCATAATCTCAAGTCAAGGTGGATACACAAAAACAGAGATCCTTTCCTCACTTTCATCAACACAGAGGGCAACCTCTTATCTTCATGCTTTTGTCTTCATCTTCTCTGAAATCCGTACCTGATCAGATTTTAATTCATCTTTAGTCTTTCCATGTTAAGATGTTGTTTTCCCTTGGAAGCAGTGGTAAGTTATATAAAATCTGTATTAACTTCACTGCTCATTATCTCAGAGGCAGTAACTCTCCCACATGGGAGGGATCAACCCAACAGCCTATTGGTTACTTCATGTTGGTTCTAGGAGGCACCACCTATTCTAACACTGTTCCAAGGACATCCTATTTTAGGGAAAGTGGGAATCTGGCACTTTGAAAATGGGCTCTCTTAGTGCCAGCATCACCAACTATAAACTGCAGATCATCTATCCAATAGGCTCTAAAAGGCAATATATTTGAAATAGCAGATGACAGATTAAACAGGAAATGGGTGTCATCCCCACCCACTTGCAGATCGGCTGATTCACAAGCTCTGGGATATACTGGGTTTTGCCATACAGCTTGGCCCATGAGGGATCAGCACTCTTTCAAATGTCCACACTGCAGAAGCCCTGCAGAATACCTGTACTGTACTACTGGTATCTGGAAATACTGAATAGCACTGACTCAGAGACACTAGGTTTACAATAGGAAGTATTTGAATGCACTGACTCTAGGTTTACAATAAATTTGGAGGAAAATGCAGCCAGTAAAATAAAAGATTAAACACTGCAGGATAACATGAGCCAAGAGGAAGAAAAATTGATTTAGATAAAAGCCTTGTATCCTAGCCTTTCACCAAGGTATACAAAACAGTTAAAAATTCAGGAGCTTTTCATTTAATAGGTAATCACATCTGCTAACATTACTAGGGTTTTATGGAAACTCTTAAGGAAAAATGGCAAATGGCCATGGAGAGATAAGCACCATCAAACTCTTGATACTTTAACAAAAGCTATTTAGCAAGAGTCCAGTTTTATAATTACCTAAAATAACTCCCATAGCATCTTGGCTGAAAAATGTAAGCTCAAAATAAGGTGATCTTTTGGATTGGATTTACAAGGTGTACCTAACCATTTTACTGCAATTGGGCTATTCTATTTAATTCTCATTTTAACTTTTGTATATTGTATTTTTATTGCATTTTATTGCCCTGTACACCGCCCTGAGTCTTTCGGGAGAAGGGCAGTATAGAAATTAAATAAATAAATAATAAAGGAATGAATTTGAATGGTGATGAGATCACTAGATTCCTGAATGCTTAGGCCCTTTCCAATACCGGTAGGCAGAAATTTGACTGACATGTGACAATAGGTCCTTTTTAAAGGTTTTTAAAAATGCTGACACTTCCAAAATATTTCTGTATCAAAAACTCAGAACATTCATGGCAATAAAAGAGTTGAAAATGAATTGTAAAATGTTGTAAAATAGCGGATGCAGCTATTTATACCCTGGCCTCTAGGTGGCGGCCAATAGGTTTAAAGCAACCTATTGCCGCCCCAGAGGCAGCCAATGGCAGTGCTGGAAACGGGTTGTCTGAGGAGCTGGGAGCCGTTAGCCAGGTCCTTGCTTAAGCAGCCTTCCAGCATTCAAACCCCACATGGTACACTCAGCAAAACAAGGCCCAATACATTACATAAAAGTTGATTGACTAACTATAAATCTCACAGTCAACATTCTCCTAATTATCAATTTCAGGAGTTTACATTTTTCAAAGAACGGTTTCTACTACTGGTCATCTATTTATTTTATGTTCTACTTAGGAATCTACTTTATTATTAACAAGCTATTTAGCTGAATGTCTGCTTAGATGAACGCTTAATGCATTTAACACTTTTTTCACCCAGTCATTAGAATATTTAAAATATCTTTGTATACTAATATTTGAGAAAGATGTCTTACTTATTGATTAAGAAAGCACAAAAGGGCCCTACACTGTACTTCCTATGAACCATATTTACAACAAGGAAGACAATCATATCAATGTTGCTGATATTTTCCCAGGTAGAGACCATAGTATTTTTTTAAGCACCAGCCTACAAAGTTGAAGAAAATATCTTCTTTAATATGGTTTAGGAGGGGGTTTCAATCATATATATTTATCAGGGCCTTTTAATCTAATATTCTAGTTTTGTGTTGTATATCTGTCACATTTTAAAGCTATTCTTATGGATGTTTTAAAATTAACCCAAAGCTGTTAAGGAAGTGGGTGACATATAAATACAATCAAGAATGTACTTGCACATTTAATGCAATACTTAAAAATTTTGTTAAAATTTTTTGGAACTGGAATGATAAAGCATAGTACATTATTCAAAGGTTCACAGAATTAGGCAAGGGTCTTCAGTTTGGAAGAGGCCAAGGTGAACAAGCATTCAGCTTTAGTTCTCAATTAATGATTCAGGTAGCAGTGTCACTGAACTAAGTACAGCAAGGATAGACGTATATATCAGAGAATAAACCTGTTCAATACATTCCAACTCTGACAATCATTGAGAACCAAAGGTGAATTTTATCTTATCACCCTTTATTCCAGTCAGATTAAAAAATGCACTTGAGGAATGTCTTTTAAAACTTTTGTGAAGTTTGTTAAATTTCTAATTGGATATTTTAATGGATAAAAGAATATGGGCCTATGAATGGTGAAAGATGTCAAAGGGAAATTTTTCCCATGTTCAAAATACTAGAATTTGGAATCACTTTTTGATCTTGATTTCACACAATGAATCTGGAAATCATTGCAATATTAAAATGATAAACAAAGAGGAGACTGGGCACATCCAAGGAAAATAATAAACCAAACCCCCTTGCCAAAGTCAGTATAGTTTTGATTGCTGAGGACAATGATACATGTTAGAAATAGCACAATCTATCAGCTTCCAGAATATATTTTCTTGGTCACTAAAATAACATTGGAAGAAGTGGTTGGTAGGCTATTCAATCAAAGCAATGTTTATGTTCTTATGAACATATTTTTCTCTATGTGCTAATCATTCTAAAACATAATTTTTAGAAATGACTCAAATGGAAACTTTCCTATGGTTTTAAAACTTCTATTATATTAACTGAAAGTAGTCAAAAGGCACAGGCAACTGATCTTAGAAAACGAACTTACTACACTCAGCTTCCATTTTTTATCTCCCCCAATGCTTCATTCGAGAATGCAACTCAGGCAAGTACATTAATGTACACACAACAAAGGATATGAAAAGATTAATCCACATGGTTTGCAACTCCAATATCAAGAATATATCTTTCTGTTTCCACAGTAGAAGTTTCAATATTGTTTTTATCTTTGCAATGTTATTTTCCAGCTAAACCGCTGAAAGTTATAAAGGTCAATTTATGCATTATAGTCAGTCTATTTTTTAATAAAATATTTTCATACAATTAGTCAAAAACTGTGTTCACATTTGCATCTAACCAGAACATGAACAAATCTTTGCTTTTCCCCCCCTGTTGTTCCCTACATCATATTCCATTTCATGTTGCTTGGTGAAATGAAGTACTCTGTGTGTGTGTGTGTGTGTGTGTGTGCGTGCGCGCGCACATGCGTGCGGCATGTGCACACTTTTTTCCTTCATACTGATCATATATTTTCTTCAAAGTCAGAGACTGTCCAAGATTTTAAGTCTGTTTAGTGTTATTTTTGGTGAGCAAACTGCAGCATAGTTTTACATATTTTCCACTTCCTTCAGTGGGTAAGAAGTTTCAAGATCTGTGTTATCAGAATATACTGTATTGAAGAGAGGTTGCTAGAGCTTTACTGCTGTGTTGAAAAAATATACTGCATTCTTTCTACCAGTTCTTGCTTGATTTTGGTAAAAGAGAAATTATTTTTGAAATTTCTTTGAAAAGAATAGAATTTTGGTGAATTTTCAAAGGCTGAATTTGGTATTTTTGTACTTAACTAGGAAGAGGCCAAGGTGTCTAGGTGAGTGTCTTAACACAGGAACCTTTCCTCTTGTCTTAGCCTCCTTGGCTTCTGATGCTACTTCAATAAAATCTATAGAAAGATATTACAAGAAAACTATTCCTGCTGGGATCTTTCATAGTAGAACACGTGGGCAATCAGAGAAGCTTCAGAGTAATGAAGATACGTATAAAAGAAATCAAACACTTGCAGAGGCACTGTTGACCATCTCAACAATAAAACTCATGCAAAAGCACTACCAAAGAAAATCAAAACTTTTTCAAGCATTCTGAGAACATGATCAAACAATAGTAACAAAATTAAGTAGAAATCTGTTTTACAGGGGAATAAACCCAGGAAAAATTGCAAGGCAATTTTGACATAGGATGAATTTACACATACTCTAATAGAGTGTAATTAGAAATAAGCAGCACAGCATACTTAGCAGGTAGTATGTCCCGTAATTCTACTTTAAATACCAAGAAAACTGAAGTATATTTGGCCTTTAGCTAATTTTCAATGTCTTTGAGAGTACGTAGTTCTACATGCTGATTTAAAGTGACATGTAAAACAGATATCACTTTCAAGTTAATAATAACTAGAAATTGAAACCAATCAGAGTTTTAAATTGCAACTAACACCTATGCCTTGTTAAAACAGGAATGAACTACAAATTATGGTTAAGAAGCCACACAAAATGGAGATAAGACCCCAGGGTAGTCAAGTCACATCTTAGACCACATTATGACAAATCTCAAAAAATGCATAGTTTTCAAAGATTAGAGTATTTAAGATTATTTTCAAATTACCAAGACTGAGAAACACTGCAGTATGTCCATAAAACACCCTAAACTTGCCTGGAGGCGGTCCGGGTTTGGATGGGGAGGAACAGGCTTCGACTCAATCCCACCAAGACTGAGTGGCTGTACATACCGGCATCTCGGGAGAACCAGTTTTGTCCATCGTTAACTATGGGGGGGTGAGGTGTTACCCCCTATTGATAGGGCCCGCAACTTGGGTGTCCTCCTGGATTCACGGCTCAGTTTAGAAGACCACATAGGAGCCGTGACCAGGGGAGCTTTTGCCCAGGTTCGCCTGGTGCACCAGTTGCGGCGCTATCTGGACCGAGATGCCCTACGCACAGTCACTCATGCGCTCGTGACCTCCCGGCTAGACTACTGCAACGCTCTCTACATGGGGCTGCCATTGAGAACCACTCGGAGGCTTCAGCTGGTACAGAATGCAGCCGCACGAGTTGTGATGGGAGTCTCCCGATACTCCCGTGTAACACCTCTTCTCCGCGAGCTGCATTGGCTTCCAGTTGCCCTCCGGGTGAGATTCAAGGTGCTGGTGATGATCTATAAAGCCCTACATGGCATGGGTCCGGATTATCTTAGGGAGCACCTGCTGCCAGCATCAACTTCCCATCGTCCTGTGTGCTCCCATAGAGAGGGCCTCCTTAGGGTGCTGCCGGTTAAGGAGTGCCGGCGGGTGATCCCCAGAGGGAGGGCATTTTCTGTGGGCACGCCTGCCCTTTGGAATGATTTACCTGTGGAACTCCGGACCGCCCCCGATCTGCGTTCATTTCGCCGGGACCTGAAAACCTGGCTTTTCGATCTATCAGGCCTGGACTGAAGGGGTTTTAGCTTTTTAATATTGTTTTAATTGTTGGGCTTTAATTAATTTAATTAATTTTAATTTTATATTCTCTTTTTATATTGTCTTTTATATGCTGCCCTGTAAACCGCCCTGAGTCCTTCGGAAATAGGGCGGTATAGAAAACTAATTAAATAAATAAATAAATAAAATAAACTAAGACTATGAGATCTGGAAGAAAACTAGATGGCAATAAAGGGATACAGAAAAATAACTCTTTGGTGCCCTCTAATGAACTTCTGGAGTTCTACAGACTAGTTCTCGTAATCTTAGTTTACAGTAATGTGTGAACCATCACATTGTACAGAATGTACTTTATGAGTTAAGCCACTATGTCTTTTCAATGATTTAAAAATATGGTTGAGCATAATATAGGAATCTAACCCCTTGGAGGAGATCATTTCAGTTACAAAATAAAATAGGATTAATAATCATTATTATGCTTAAATATTGGTTTGTTCCATAAATTAGTAAAATACTTTTTTTCCAAAGCATATCAAACTGGTGAACTAAGTCATGCTTAAATAATGGTTATGCTGTGAATTTATATTCTGGATAGGGTTTTAAATATGAGCTTCTTCAACCCATCAGAGCATCCTCACATCAGCCTTCCCAAACTGGAGGCCTTCCAGATTTGTGGGAATTCATCTGCCTAAATTACTAGCCTTTTGATTAGCTGTTTGAAAAGTCTGGAAGACGAAGCATATATAAAACATGCTGTATATGCTGGCATTATGAGTAAGAGATTACATTTCCAAGCAGATCCAATCAGCAGGCCATTAGTGATGAATAATGGACAATGTAGTTCAGGGCCACAGGTTTTCCATTCTTTCAGTATGTGCTGGTCTCCTTTCAGTGATAAAGCAAAGGATCATGATTTCACATCCTATCTTAGCCAAGAAAGCCAGTTACTTTCTCTCAGCCTAACTCATCAAACAGGATTGTTGTTGTGGGGAAAACAGGAGGCAAGTATGCTAGATATGTTGCTGCCTTAAATTATTTGTAAAAAGAATAAAGGTGGAAAATAAATGAATGAATAAATATTTAGAAAGTTCAGACTGTGCAGTTAAGTGCAGCCATTACTAAATTGTTCTGCTGCACTCTGAGAAGAGCAGAAACAGAGTAGACATACTAGATTTCCTCCAGCCTGGAAATGAGGCAGCCATCTTCTCTGTATTTTTACTTGGAACTCCCATTAAAGAAAGCGAGAACAACCAAGATCCGAGAATGGAAGATGTCTCCTGTCCTGTGCTGATTCCCTCCCTGAAACTAAGTTGTTTAGCCATCTTTTTCAAGGAAGAGAATCTACGGGAGATTTGTGTTTTTTCCTCAGAATTCTAAATGTCATATAACCATATAGGGAGAGGTTATAATCTTATATTCTGAGCTGCTGCCATCAGTTATTAATGGGTTGTTGCAGGACTAACTTCCAAATAGGAAGAACAATTTGAGAAAGGAACCAATTACCTCCAGAGACAATGTCTTCCTCTTTGGATGCTTTAATTTGGATTCTTGCAACAAAAATATGTTGGAGTGATGGTATAAATTATGCAGGGTTATTCTGAGATTGAATGGGTCAATGTGGGCTCTTCTATCTACTTAGCTACATTGGGAGAAATTACCTGTATTATTATTGCTACTGCACTACAAATTTTCAGGGGTTTGGCTCCAAACTGGATATAACTTCTTTTGGAAGGAGGCCAATGGAAGCTGATTGGCATTTTATATTTTATTTGTTCACAAATATATAGACAAAACATACCATAATACTGCAGAAGACTACCAAAGCCATTGCTCTTACACCAGACATCAAGGGATGTGGGTTCACACATAAAAGAAAATAATGGTTTGTCCTAACCATAGCTTTCTTCAACAAACTATAGAAATCTGATGAGCAAGTCATAATAAATTGTACCCATTGCTTAAAAGCATAAAGCAAATGACTAGCCAGAAACTACATTAGACACTTTAGAATGTAGAGCAATATGTGACTTTTAACTGCAATCTATCTCCTCCACTTTGGAACATAAATTCCTCAATTCTTACCATTGGCTACATTGACCAGGCTCCTGAAGCTGTAACTCAAGACATTTGAAGGGCTTCTGCTTAACAACTTAACAACTGGCATGTGTTTCATGCGATCACCTTTTGCAACTTTCTGGCAAGCAAAGTTCAGTGGGGAAGCCAGATTCACTTACCAACCGTGTTATGGTACTAACTTAACAACTGCAGTGATTCACTTAACAAATGTGGCAAGAAAGATCGTAAAACAACTGCAGTGATTCACTTAACAAATGTGGCAAGAAAGATCGTAAAAACTCACTTAACAATTGTCTTGATTAGCAATGGAAATTTTGGACTCAGTTGTAGTGTATTGAGGACTACCTGTACCTCAGTTTTATTTGCTCTTTTTCTTGCATGTCCTTCACATAATAGATTTAATGATATGGGGTCTCTGTATGTGGAATTTTGATACAGCCCATGTTGTCCTCAGATAACATGGCTGGAATTGGTTCTTTTATTTTGAAGTTTAGGAATACTTTGTGTAGTCGTATAAATTTCCTACAAGCTTGTTCCACAGCACAGCATTAAACATCTATGGATTACAGGGCTACAATACTTTGTTTCTTCCTACATCAGGTGGTGAGCATGATCCTATAAAAAATAAGTGTTCTGTAGCTGAGTTCCTGCCAGATTTATCTCCCAGCCAATCTGAATTTGTATATGTAATAAATTTTATATTATTAGTTATAGGCAATTTTAAATAAAGATGAAACATTCCTTTTAAGTATCTGCCTATTTTACTACTGTCCAGTCCTCTTGTGTTGGCTCACTGATCTTTCTATGCAGCAGTCCAACTGCACTGGCTATATCAGGTTTACTTAAAGTTATAATGCATAATAGTTTTCTTTTGGCTGCCCTATACATGACAACTTGTTTTGCTTTCCATCTTTATTTAGGCATCCAATTTTCATGGGGATACTTCTTAGCTTCACTGAGACTTAGGAACTTAATTAGGTACATTATCTTTGTTTTTGACTGAGCAAGCTTTCTTACCTTTTGTCCTTTGTTATTTCAGTTGAAAATAATGGCTAATATGCCCCTATTTTATTTCCACTTCGATATTCTCCAAGCTGTCTATTGCAC
Organism: Vipera ursinii; assembly: GCF_947247035.1. NCBI lineage: Eukaryota > Metazoa > Chordata > Lepidosauria > Squamata > Viperidae > Vipera > Vipera ursinii. The sequence continues at coordinate 29,999,208 of NC_139518.1, forward strand.
GTAGAATTAAATCAACATAACAGAGAATATACAAGTGTATTCCATATTTAATTGCTGTATGTAAATCATCATCATTTTATCCAGTCTATCCACTACAGGATGAAGGCTCTTCTGCATGTTTCCAACCAATACAGTCCTGAGCTTTCTTTTGCCAATTGGGCCCGTAATACTTGCAGATGTCATTGATCCATCTTGTTTTAGTTCTCTTTTGTGGAGGCTTTTTTTTCCAAGTGGGATCTATTCTATGACTGCCTTGCTCCACCTGCCATAAGTTCTTGCTGTGTGACCAGCCCATTTTTATTTCAATTGTTTTACTTTCTTGATGACATTGTATACATTTGTTCATTCTCTAATCCAGGGATCCCCAACCGGTCCGCGGCATGCCAGCAACCAGGCCGCACAAACAAACAAAGCCCCATCTGCAGGATGCAGGCAGCATACAAAACCGCGCTCCCTCCGGTCCATGGAAAAATCTCTCTCCACGTAACTGGTCCCCGGTGCCCCAAAGGTTGGGGACCTCTGCTCTAATCCATGTGCAGGTCTTTCTATCTTGCCTTGTAAAGCTGAGCATGTATCTTTCCATGGCTCATATGTAAATATGGGCCAGTATTTCCTTAATCAAAGTTCATGTTTTCAATATTTGATTAGGTTTATCAGACCATGCTTTGGCTGCTAGCTTTAGCCTGCATGTGGATGTTTGCAATTTACACACTAATCTTTATTTGACTCTTCAAAATTTGGTGATCAGTCTATTTTCTTTTTCAGATCACCATGCAGAAAGGTTGTCTTAAGTGCTTTCTGTGCAGTATTTGAAATATTGCTAAACTTGCATACTTAACTATTAATGCAAAAACATAATAAACCTTACCATATTCTTGTTTATATTCCTTAGCTACCATGTTTTCCCGAAAGGCCTAACCCAAAAATAAGCCCCAGCTTGATTTTGGGGGGTGGGTCCAATATAAGCCCTACCCCCAAAATAAGCTCTGGTATGGGGGCAAGGCACACACCTAAAAATCAAGCTAGGGTGGGGATAGGGGTGTGGAGCTACCCCACATGCCCTGCAGTCACTTAGCTTGCAGCTAGGCCTCTCCTCACCAGCCCATTTCTTATGTGGCATCTTCTGCAGCCAGGCCTGCATTTCTCAGTCACAGGCCTTTCCAGATTCAATCCATAGCTTGCTACTCAGCTGCAGTGGCCTTCTGGAAAGGCCTGACTGCAAAATGCAGGCCGGAATGCAGCTGCAGAATGAAACTGCTCCTTCAGCCATAGAAGAAGTGGACTGGCTGGGTGGGGCTGTCGGTGTCGGAGGTGAGTATAAAAGACACCCCCTGGAAATAAGACCTGGTGCCTCTTTTGGAGGCAAAAAAATAAAATAAAAATAAGACCCAGTCTTATTTTCGGGGAAACACAGTATTAAACCTAGCTTTATGGTATTGAATTTTGCGTGAGCATCATACTTTGTTTTGAAAGAATGTTTATAGTCTATGGCAGGGCTTTTCAACCAGTGGTACGTGTACCACTGGTGGTACGTGTACCACTGGTGGTACGTGTATCACTGGTGGTACGTGAGCACCTAGCTGATGGTACGCGGTGTTTCCTTCCTCCCCCCCACCTCCCCCTCCCACTCCCTACCAGCTCACTTGCTGCCGGAAAACATGCTGCTTGCCGGCAGCCTGCAGGAGAAGAGTGCAGGGGCAGAGTGAGGCCCCGCCCTCCCCTTGGGCTCATTGTCAGCAACCTTCCCCCAGAAGCAAGCCCGAGCCTGAAGGGTACAGAGACATCCTCGGCAGGTAGGTGTTCATTTTCTTTTCCTCCTCACTCTCCTCTTCCCAATGTTCTTTATGGAGGGGAAAGCAAAGCGGCAATGAGTCCCCAGGACTCATCCTGCAGCAGCAGGTGGGAATCAAGGCCCACGTTTTTCCCCTGATCCACGCCAAGGTAGGTGAAGCCATCAGAATGTGGAGGGAAAAATGCGCCCGCCTGACTTCCCTCCCCCCTCCACTGTCGGTGACTCTGTACAGCTGGCCTCGACCTCCGCCGACTGGAGCCTGTCGGCGGAGGTCGGGGCCGGTGGTACAGAGTTGTCAGCTGATCAGCGGCCCTGTGTATGCGTCCTCCCAGGCCCACGGGAGCTCTGGTGACTCCGTAAGGCCGGCCCTGACCTTCACAAGTGGAAATCGAGGGAAATTGCCAGGAGTATGAGATCGGCATTTCTCAGCCCACGCTGATCTCGTGCTCCTGACAGTCTCCCTCTGTTTCAGCTTGCTTTCTGTTGATCAGCGCGTGCTGAGAAACGCTGATTCCCTCTGCTGCACATCCCAATTGCTTTCCTTGTAGTAAGGCAGGCAGTTGGGATGAAGACTCGAGATCTGGTGTTTCTTGCGCGCGCTGATCAGCGTGCGCGGAGAAACGCCAATTCCCTCTGCTGCGCCATTGCAATTGCTTTCCTTGCAGCAAGTATTTACTGGCCTCACTTAGCAACCTCAAGCTCCCAGAGAAGGGAGGGAGGGAGGAGGGAAGGGGAGATGGGAGGGAAGGAAGGAAGGGACAAAGAAGGAGGTAAGAAAGGAAGGAAAGAAGGAAGGAACAATGGGAGAGAGGGAGGGAAGGAGGGCACCTACCCCAGTCCCACCCCCCTCCACCAGAGACCTATGGATTCCCCCCACACACACACACAGAGGCACCCTGTAACCTGAGGGAGGGAGGGACAATGGAAGGGAAGGAGGAAGGGACAAAGAAGGAGGTAAGAAAGGAAGGAAAGAAGGAAGGGACAATGGGAGAGATAGATGGAAGGAGGGCACCCACCCCAGTCCCACCCCTCTCCACCAGAGACCCATGGATTCCCCCCACACAGGCACCCTGCAACCTGAGTGATGAGCTGCCCCCCCAGCCATTGACTTCGCTTGTCAAACAGTTGCAAAAGGTGATCACATGGCTCTGGGACACTGACCATCATAAGTATGAATCAGTTGCCAAGCATCCAAATGTAAATCACATGACCCTGGGGATGCTGCAACAGTCATAAGTGTGAAAAATGGTCATAAGTCACTTTTTTCAGTGCCGTCGTAACTTCAAACAGTCACTAAGCGAAATGTTGAAAGTCGAGGACTACCTGTACTTATTTTTTTCTTTTTGGGGGGGTGTCACGTTTTTGACACCTTACTGGGTGACTGGTGGTACTCGGAGAGTGCCTTATCCTAAAAGTGGTACAATGGGTGAAAAGGTTGAAAAGCCCTGGTCTATGGCTTTCTTGCCCTTTAGTAGCTCTGTTAAAATCCATATTTCATTTTTGTGCAAGGATTTCTTTGCTTCTGATGCAGTTTCCCTCCATCTCTATGCCTTCTGTGCTACTGGCTATACTGCACTTTTTTCTATGGATTGGGCCCATCCCTAGTGCAACAGCTTCTCTCAATTCCTTTATTAGATTTTTTCAGATATTGTTAACTCTAATTCTGGATTTTATTTGCTGCTTCCCTTTGTGAATTGCCTGGACAGAGATGCTACTGGTAAAACTAGGTTGGATTGTATTTACCTGCTGGAAGTCATTTATCCTTTATTGAAAGGAGCAACATAGTGTATGTTTACTTTTTCAGTTTTTAAGTCCAAAACCCTGTAGCCTTTAGTTTTTATTTGATAAATCAGTATTGTTCCTAACTGGGTTCTGTAATTTATTTATTTTTTAATGTACGGCAAGCTTTGCATCCAAACAGCTTTAGATGTGACATTTGCTCCCATTCTATAATTCTTATTTATATTTATTTATTTAATCACATTGTTATATCCACACACCTCACATAGTCACTCTGGACGCATACATAATCATAATCAAAAGTACCGGTATATAAAAAACATTAAAAGAATCAGAAACTAGGTTAAAACAAATAAAAAACAAAATGGTATTCTGTTTATGAGATTTTAGCTAGATCTTTTATTGTTAAATAAATAGCTTTGCTTTATCCCAGCATTTTTTTTCTTCCATTCAATTGTGACTAATTTTTGGAGACTGCCTGGACTACAAGTCCCTACAGGTTTTTTGGTAAGATTTTTTCAGAAGTGGTTTGCAGTTGCTCCTTCCTTGGGCTGAGAGAGAATGACTGGCCCAAGGTCACCTGACTGCCTTAGTGCATTTCCTGGTTTCTAATGTGATGCCTTAACCACTAGACCGAACTGCTTCTCTCTCTCCACAGCATAAGATCCAGCAAATTAGCTTTCTTCTACTTTCTACTAACATTACTTGGTAGCTTATTGTAACAGTGCAAAGTTTATTTTTAAGTAGAATTTTACAGCCATGTTGCATAAGAAGATAACATAGACTTAATGCAATTTGCATCCAACTCAGTTGCCGACAGGCTTCCTGAAATATTAAGATTTACTGGGCATTTCAGTTTAATACTGCCTTTTCAGCATGTACTAAATTAATTTTTTTCTCATAAGATTCATCAAGCGGATTTATTGATTTGATTCACCACTATATATCAAAAAATTTTCTTTCAAAATCTTGTCTGATTTCAAATAAGCATTTATTTGCTAATATAAATATTATTTTTCTTTCTTTATATCATTTTTTTGTAATCCTTCTGAAGGATTGACTTTTCTTTTAGGACATTCCCTCTCATTATCTCTTTCTTAGTATGGATCCTTATTTCTGTAAAGTCTCCTTTCTCTTTTAATATGTTTTCTTTTTAAGTACGTCGCCTTTCATTATAGTAATGATGGATTACATTTATATTGTTTAGAGATTTCCCTTCAGTTGCACATGTTTGCATATTTCCAGTTTGGCAATTATATTCTCAAGGGAATTTCATCATAACGTTTCAACAACTGTACCATATATGTATAGTTTTGTGGTAATTATCTTAATAACAGTTCCTTGATCAAATTAGCAATTTGATACTACAGATAGTCCTCGACTTACAACAGTTTGTTTAGTGATCATTCAAAGTTACAAAAGCACTGAAAAATGTGACTTATAACGATTTTTCAGAGTTATGATCTTTGCAGCATCCCCATGATTATGTGATCAAAATTCAGATGCTGGACAACTGGTTCATACTTATGACTGTTACAGTGTCCTGGGGTCATGTGATCACCTATTGCAACCTTCTGACAAGCAGTCAATGGGAAAGCTAGATTCATTTAACAACTGGGTTACTAATCAACTACAGTGATTCACTTAACAACTGTGGCAAGAAAGGTTGTAAAATGGGGCAAAACTCAACAATATCTCACTTAGCAATAGAATTTTTGGGGTAAATTTTGGTCATAAGACGAGAACTACCTATATTTTCTTTTACTGTCCTCTGAATAGAAACTACTCTTAACTTCATTTCCATTAAATGTCATGTCTTGATATTTTCAGATGTACTAGTTTTCTGAACATTAACATTTTAAATTTTATATACTGTTTTTATGCTTTTAATATTTATTATACACTGCTCAGAGTCCCTCAGAGATGGACAGTTCTTAAATATGCTAAACAAACAAACAAATAAAATAATGTATTATTCATTCCTAACAATGCATATATCTTCCTTAGCTTGTTCTAAATCTCTTTTTCTAAACCAGTTTTCAATCAACTTAATTTAGTTTGTTGAGTTAATTATTTCAGATTTTGGTAATCTAATTTTTTTTTATCCAAGCTGTCCTAACCTCGACTTCTTCTGGACATGGCATCTGAGAAGTTCATCTTTTTCAAATAATGCCTCTATTTCTATGCTCCATTGCTAGATTGTTTCCCATCTTCATGAGATTTTTCCAGTCCGGTCCATTTATGCAAGCTTTGACAGTACAGAAGAAACGTTCTTCAGTTAGGATGTGAACATCCATGATACGTATCTCTGAGCGTTGGTTCAGATATATGCTGGACTAGAAATAATTTGGGATGTTTTTGTGACTGGCGTACTTTGAGTGCCCAGTGTGTAGTTCTGGCTTCATACTAGACCCATAACTTCTGTTGGAAAATTATGATGGGTTAATTTCCACTTTAGTTTGCACCCAGCACACTCCCAGTCAATTCCTATATTCAGATTAAAGCAAGCACATCTGTCACTTAGTTCAGCCAGCAAAAATATCTATCTTGACATTTATCAAACATTAGCAAACATCTAAAATAGTTACTTTTTAGTAACTATGTAGCAACCAAACTGTATAAAATGTAGAAAAAAGCAGGAAGAGATAGATGTAACCAAATTGTTAGCATTATCTATATGAAATCTCAAATAGGATGGAAGGTTCCAGATACTGGGAATAATTAGCATGGATGGTCTGAAAGGTTTTGATTCTTCCATCTTTAACCCTTTTATGAACAAGAAGTAGCACGTACATGTAACAAGGAGATGGAAACTGGGACATCAGCTGATCTTTCCTCTTTTTTGCATCTTAAAGGAAACAATTTAGTAGATGAGGATGATCCAACCAACACTAATAGCTATTTAGCAAATGAATAGATATTTATAGCCATTTGGAGGAAAACAGTACATGCCAATATTTTGATTCACTTATCATATTTTGCTACAATTTTGTTGTACCAGGGTCTGTTTGTTACATAAGCTACATAATTGACACCTCATACTAAGTTATACGTTGTGGTTTATAAACTTCAGTAACAGTTCATATAAATAGCATCCAAAGACAAAAATAAGCAAATCACATTACTACATGACTTAACAGTGTCATTGGTACTACTGTATGCTAAAATGGCTGAGAAGAAAAAAGGACGGATTGGAAAATGGATACTAACTGGCTGGTAATATTTAAAAATGAGAATCAGCAGTGCATGTCAACAAACCTATTGGGACTGCAAAAATCAGGATAACCATTAGATACAGAAAACTCTTGCTGCCATCTAATGGTTATCTGGATTTCTGTAGCTTAGAGCTAGTAGCCATATGAAAACTTCATAGCTAAAGAAAGCTGCATTTTTTTCTGACACCATCATTTGCTCTTTAAAGATGAAAAGAAATGAAAACCAAGAAGTGCTTCATAAATCCTCATTTTCCTGCTCTCCTGTAGAAATCCTTAATACAATGTCATAGAATGATATGTAAACTTTATTAAAAAGAAAAAAAATCTACAAATAAAATGAATAATAATGTTCCTAACACTATCAAGGACCTGATAATTACATTATATTTTCTAAAGTAAATAATCAAAATAATTCATCCTGAAAAAATGTAATCAATCCTATCACAATCTTTGTACTGAAAGTTAGCTTTTGAAAGAATTATTAAAAAGTGAATAAAAATGCCTGATTTTAGTGCATTCATCCATTTACATTTTACACCATTTTGAGTAATATGCATATTCTACAGCTTCATTTTAAAACAAGTTTTATTATTATTTTTCTAAAACAAAAATATTGTTTGTTGTGAGCTATTTTATCAAATTAATATTGTCTTTTGTTGTTTATATTTGCTGTAGGTACCTGTGCCTGATGTAACTGTATTTCTTAATATTGCCACTAAACAACTATATTGTGTGCTGAATATGACAATCTTTGATTATTTTGAAGATAAGCATTTGAAAAGATGGCTTCTGTGCTGAAAATATCTTTACAAAGAGCTGTGCTTCATTTAGAATACATATTCTAAAGTATCTATATCAAAAAGTGGAGAAATATTTACACTACAAGTAATACCTTTCACCCTTAGGTTTAATTTTACAGATAACTACTAAAAATATCAGATAAAGCTGCTTTTTATTACATGTTACATCACTGTCAACTTCATCTTGCATTAATGTTATAATAAATTACAAACTGCATCATCACAGCTTTCATCTCATACATTTCATTGTAAAATATGTTCAGTTTGGTTAAAATGTCAGATTAAGTTACTGGTAGGTAATAAAAATATGTAAAATTGTTGCTAAAAGAAATAATGAGAGAAGAAAGCTTTAAACCAATTTGTAGTTTTCTGCTGTTTTTAAATTTAGTTCTGCTTCTACAGTGCTGAACCTGTTTTAAGTATAAATCAAGATTCTACATTTGTGTCACAGTGAATTCCTTCATACTATGGTGTTTGTTTTAGTGAGAACACAACTAGCGTTGTTGCATTGCTTAAGTAATCAAGTTAAGATGACAGAAAATATTACAGTTACAGGCTAAAGTCTCCAATCACTTAAAAATCATAGCCATGTAAAAATATTATCAAATAGTCATTTGCACTGAGGAATAATAAATAATAATAAATGCCTTTGCAGCTCTGTTACTGCATCCTTTAACAGAATTTGGTTACCAAGGTAACAGGTTGGCCCAATATTGATGTGAAAAAACTATATTATAAAGCATCTATGTTAGTATATGTTATATGTCCATACTGAAAAATTAACTTATAGATTAGGATATCTACACATTTTGTTTTAATTTGCTGAATAAGTCCAATTCTAATTCGCATTCATTTCAAAGGGAAAGGAACACATTTAGGTGCTAATCTTTTAAAAATAGCTGCCATCGCAAAAGGAAAAAAATACTGTGTTTAAATGTATCCTTACTTTATGACAGCAATCTTTATAAAAGAACAATAAATAAGTTAGTTTTTATAATAAATGCCAATAGACCGCTTTATAGCACAAAATTCGAATATTTTCAATTTTTATCAGAGCTATATTCACAACTTAGATGTTTGTATCTTAGCAAAAAGTCTATTCATTTTCATAGTTGACTTTCAAATGTTTTAAAATTGTTGAGCTTTCTAAAAAGTCTTTTATTGCATAAGCGGTGCCACGCCCTGATTACCTAGCAAAAATGCTATTTTCAATTCTGAAAGAGGTATGTTTTTAAACTGACAAAATTGTCTCTTCAATAAATACAAGTTAAATATTTTAGAAGTATTTCATTACAAATTATACTTATTTAACAGATTATCAGCTCAGTGTCTGTATTTTCATATTCTTCCATTGTGGAATAACAATTGGTAAAAAAAAAAACATGCAAATCTTCACCTACCTGTTTATGTGGTTTAATTAAGTCTTAGCATGGCAGTGCACTCAGCCATTCTTGTTTAAAGCAATGGAGAGACTATGAAAGCTTGACTATTAAAAAAAACCAAAGGAAAAAAGAAGCTGTTTTCAAAAACACCTTGCTTTGAATAGACTGTGACCAAGATTGCTGAATTTATCAATGGGAAGGAGAGATGTGGAATGCGGAGAGATCTTCTCATCCAAGGTGGTAGTGGAAGGTGGTGGTTTGTTTTTAAAGCTGCAGCACAGGACTTTCGTCTCCTTTTCTGAAGGTTCAAGGCTTGAAGATGACCACTGACTGCAAAGGCCCCTTGTCACATCTGCTTGAACATCAGCCCAGGATGATTGCCCCTGCTGAAAAGAAAAACTCAGCAACCAAAGCCCTATGCACACCTCTTACGCAGTAAGAGTTAAAAATAGATTGCATGGGCTTTATAAGAAATACGTCAGTTTCGAAGGGTTTAATTTGATATTGCCATTAATTAGCAATACAACATACATTATTTAAAGAGCAGCCAAGGCAAAGGGGAAATAGAGTGACACCAACTGGAAGCAGCTTCCGCTTAATTCATTTTAAAATAATAGTAACAACAAAAGACCCAATGCTGGTTTTGAAGTGCAACAATGAGCTATTAACTAACGGTACGGAAAATGAAATTGAATTCTGAAAATGCTTGCTAATACAGCAATCTCTGTTAGGAAGAACAAGCCCTTACTATGGCATGATAAGGCACACAGAGCATTTACATGCTCCCTTTAGAAATACTAGGCATGGTATAATGAATTCAGTCTCGAGATCATGCAGGCAGCGCAAGCTGCATTAATCCTGCCTGCCATTTTATGCTTGCAACAGAATGAGACAGAGAGACAGGCACAGCAGCACAGATCCACTACGAGAAAAGGCAAGGGACAGCTCACCTTATATGCAGTATCTGATTAATGTTGTTAAGTGACATTGCAAATATGCTCTGTCTTACAGCAACCGTGTGGGAGGGAACAAAGGAGAAGAAGGGGGGGGGGAAACCTGCCATCAACTGATGATGCAAGGTAAATTGTTACTATGCTGTGTTCAGCAAAGCTCTAGTTTCTTCATCAATGCAACCTTGAAGTATGGCAGATTTTCTGGCAAAACCTGTCTGCAGATCGCTTTCTACTGACCACAGCCATCTCCTACTGAGAAAAACAGAAGATTTCTTTTTCTTTTTTTTAAAAAAAGAGGATTGGAAAGAAAATCCGCAACAATACCCTCCTTGATGAATGAAGATTTCACATAGTACGTATTAGGTCCTAGCTCTATAGTACTATTGTTCTGTTTTGCTATTTTCTTTATGACAAATAATTTACTCTGCTGTAGCTGTTGTTAAGCATTTAAGAGGTGAGACCACCATTGCTAAAACACTAATTCTGCAGTGGATTACTGAAATGCTGAGCCTATTGACAAAATCACAGGCACATGAGGTCTGGCTGCAGAATCAGCTGTCTGCTTCTGTGTTGCACCCTGTTTAACCACAAGCATGGTTACAGCTAAATATATCTGCAAGGCATAAATGGAAGCTATTTTGCAATACGGCTTATGCTTCAAAATGCCTTTCCATCCTTAAAGAGTTCCTAAAATCAGCGCCTGCTAGAAAATGAAGAATCGAATCTTCTGCATTGTTCTATGCCATGGAGAATGACCATAAATGTTACTCCTTAAAAACCCCAGTGACCTATAAAATACTAAGATGACTTAAGTGGTATATACTGATACATGCTCCCTGTAGCAGAAAAAAAAAAGCAGATTGGCCATAATCGGGCTGAATTCACAGCATGCCCCCTTCTTAAGATGAGATGCTGCTTCTTGTTTATTGTTGTTTCTGATATTCTTTTTATTCATAGGCTATCTCTGCTATTGTGGTACATTGACATTTTGGCATCATGGAAGTCAGCACAGCCGCTGAAGTACTCTCAATTTTAACAATCCAGATCTAACTTTTTAAAAAATAATTAAAGTAAAGCACAAACACTAAAGCCAATCGCTGTCACAAACAGCGTTGAAACAGCTTTTCTTTTGCTTTTGAAATTAATAGCGTGTTATCTTATTTCACTGCATTAGAGACACCGAATAGGTCCTCAATCAAGGCAGCAGGATCAGATTTTTAAAAATGAAGATAGGATCTTAAAAAAAATTGTTTTGTTAAAAAGAAACGTACACATTGCATAAAATATATACGGTGGAAATAAAGGAGAAAAAAGTGTGTGTGTTTTTTAACTGTCTGAAACAGAAACATGTCTTGCTTTCTATTTATTGCCAGAATTTCCTCTCAGGAAAAATAGGGAGGACTGGAACAGCTTATGATGACCACTAAGACTAAACTGTTAATAGAAGGGAAAAAAGCCTCACTAGAGAAGAATGAAATCCTTCCCATTACAAAGGATTACCAAGGGTTGTATGCTTTATTCTCTCAAGTCTACTGGAACGTTTCAAAAGTGCTCTTATTTCTAATTCTCTACAAAATAATCTTTGAATGTTTCAGATCCACTGAATCTTACATCAAACACCAGTGTGTTTATGCCACTAGTATAGTTAATCTGGAAATCCCTTTTGGTACAAATGCCTGTCTCCAACCCCCCACAAACAAACAAACAAACAAACATTAACATTAAATATTTCCTCCATTCTCAGCATATTTGTTCATGAATTAAATAAGAACAGCCTGAGCTTTCCATTTACACTATAAATGAAGAATAATTCTACTTAAACAAGTAAAGATTGTGATAAAGGGAAAAGTAATAAAGAATCCTAAAGCCTTTTTCTTCTTTATTGCTGTTTAAAATAGAAATTATAGCATAGTCATATAAACTTTGAGCCCTTGCTTATAGGATTTTATTCAATTCTGTAGAAAAGCACAATGTGGGATTGTCTTATAAATTTCTGATCCCCTGCGTTTTTTTTAAAAAGCTCCCAACTTTTGTTATTGTCCTCAACTTCATGATTTGAGTATCAAATTCCACAAAATCCTGGACTTGCCCAAAGTCATCTGTTCAGAATATACAATCTCTGAGTTTCTAGCCTGGTGTTTTTCACTCCGTCACAAGCTGGCTCTCAAATTACGTATATTTATTATTAAAAGCATATCAAGCGATGTTTCTATTAAAGAAAAGTAGAAAATGCAAGTAGCTTACAAAATTAAAATAATGCAGTACTATAATTATCATGTAAAATTTGCAGTGATATGTGAACAATACAATCATTTGCTAATTTCAAGTATCAAAACAAACTTAGGGAAAGCAAATAGCCACAAAGCAAAAATTATGCCGCGAACACCATAAAGGAGCAAGGCACTTACTTGTCTCTGAATAATAACAGTATTGTTTGTCCTTTCCAGAAAAATCAGGCACCACTGAAAGGCTTTTCTGCTTGGTTGTTGCAGTCAGAAGGCCACCAACTAGCAGTATTATAGAAGCAGTTGCTATACTAAGTGCTTTCATTTTCCTTCTTAAACAAGGGAATTGCCTGCTAACAAGCTGCCATGTCATATCTCTAAGCTATTATTTCAAACTTCAAAATAGAGCTGCAAAAGTTGTTTGAATATAATAGTTTAACTCCATTAAATTTACTTTATTAGTTTCTATTTCTTTAATCATCATTTCAACTCAATGAGATATTTATATAGCACATAAAGTTGACATGCATTGAATAAAAAGCTTTAAATAAAATATGCCAAATCAGCAAACCTAACATTTTCAATGTTTTGGTTTTTTTTAATAATTCGCCTCACTATGTGATGCTCAGCTGACATCAGACACCTTCTGGTTCTTTATGCCTACATCTTGCCCAGTTACATACAGTCCTCAACTTACAACCACAATGGAGCCAAATTAAGTTGTGCTCCATTTTACGAACTTTTTTGTGGGTATTTGCTAGAAACTCAGAGATTGTATATTCTAGTCCTGGCATCGACAAAGATGACTTTGGACAAGTCCAGTGGTGGGATTCAAATATGTGAACAACCGGTTCTCTGTATGGATGCTGCTTCCGGAAGTCCATTCTGGGCCTGGGCAACAAAAAATTAGCTACCGGTTCTGCCAAAGTGGTGCAAACTGGCTGAATCCCACCACTGGGCAAGTCCCTTTCTCTTAACACTAGGAAGGAAAGAGGCAATAGCAAGCAACTTCTGAAAACATTGCCTAAAAATTTATAAAATGTCCATAGGACATTGGTCAAGCCTTGGTCATGGTGTTGGGAAACAAGAGATTCATACCAAAAGTAAACAAAATTTGGGGGTTTGTAGGTACATATCGAATTTTGAGAGTCGATCATGGCTACCATCACAAAACTGCTATGATGAATGGAATGATACAACTTCCATTTGCACAAGGCAAATTAGTGAGATTGCTCACCACCACTTTCAGTGCTTCCCCCCCCCCATTTACTTTTATCCATTTTCTGGGTAGAGGGGCATAAGGTTTGTTTTCTAAGAATGTTTACAGAACTCTTGTAAAACCCAACAGCATTATTTTAAATAAGTATAATGCTAATGGATAATCATTGCTTTGCAATCTATCAGCTTCTTATTTGTTTTTAATATAATGTTTTTTAAAAAAATCAGATGGAAAAAGAAAATGAATTTATTTTTTCTGCTTGCTGTCTGCAAACTAATCAAATACAGATAAAGGCATGATCGTTTTTTCTGGATAGCAATATAATTCTTAAAATAAAGCTAACCGTCCTTAGCAGGATGTGTGACATTTCATTGGTTATTCTTGTGAAAACAGATATACTAAAATTCATTTGGCAGGGCTGGAGTTTGATGGCTATAAAACTCAAAAAATAAACTCAAATGCATTCTGTTTAGCTATGTAGTTTCTCAGAATATGTTATAAGCAAGAGGCATCCCTTGCATTTCATTCAAAATAATATTTTCTACCTAGTCCTAGCACTTAGGCTAGCAGATACATTTTGTATTTGTAAATTCATATTGAACTGTGTATATTCATTTCCTTATTTTTTAGTGAACAACCCTTGACCCCACTTCCCCTCTGCATTTTTTTTCTGTGTGGTGTCAGGCTCTTTGGTGGCTGCCTAAATCAAGTGACTATTTTTCAACATGATTATATTTGTATAGTCTTTAGCAAGGTTTATTGAAATGGTGGGATGGTGTTATACAATTATTTTCAATTTAAAACAATATAGTGATTAAGGTGCTGGCCCAGAAACCCGCTGGGTGACTTTGGGCCAGTTGCTCTTTTTCAGCCCAACCTACCACAAAGGGTTGTTGTGGGAAAAATTGGATGTACAGGTTGTTGTTGTTAGTTGCGAAGTTGTGTCCGACCCCTGGTGACCCCATGGACAACGTTCCTCCAGGCCTTCCTGTCTTCTACCATCTTATGGAGTCCCTTTAAGCTCACGCCTACTGCTTCAGTGACTCCATCCAGCCACCTCATTCTCTGTCGTCCTCTTTTTCTATTGCCCTCAATCTTTCCCAGCATTTCCCAGGATGTACAGGTAGTCCTCAACTTATGACCACAATTGAGCCCAACATTTCTGTGGCTAAGTGAAACATTCGTTAAGTGAATTTTGCCCAATTTTATGACCTTTCTTGCCACAATTGTTAAGTGAATCACTGCAATTGTTAAGTTAGTATCATGGTTGGTAATTGAATCTGGATTCCCCATTGACTTTGCTTGTAAGAAGGTTGCAAAAGATGATCACATCACTCTGGGACACTGCAAGGTCATAAATATGAGACAGTTGCCTAGCATCCAAATTTTAATTACCTGACCATGAGGATGCTGCAATGGTTGTAGGTGTGAAAAATGGTTACATTTTTCAGTGCTGTTGTAACTTTGAGCAGTCACTAAATGAACTGTTGTAAGTCGAGGACTACCTGTATTATGTATATTTGCCACTTAAACTTATTTTTCAAGTAATCAAGATGGGATTAAAAATCAATCAATCAAACAAATAAATATTCCCATGTACATTAGGTCAGAGACTTTCTGATTCTTTTTCTAAGAGCCTTCCATGAACCAATGAGGAGATGGATCTCTTTGTTGATAATACAAAAGTTTGCCACTGGTTGTTTACAATACATAATAGTCTTTTTAATCTCTTGCATACATGTTGTGGAACACTATGTTCCTTTCCCACATATAATCTTGGTACGTCTAAAGTTGAAGCTAGTGAGGGTGGGATGTCTGATTCTCACATGAGAGAAAGCCATTTGAAAGATAAATATGCATCAACCTTCAAGATAGGGAAATAAGGTAAAAGGTAAAAAGAAAACAATGGGGATTAATATAATAAAGGCCAGAGTTTGGGGCATTGCTAAATGAAGAGTGTTTCTGTTATTATACTTGCAATAAATGTACTTATCTAACCTTATGTATTCTTGGGAATGCAAGATGTCTTGGCTGGACCCAATTATGAAGCTTTGATAATGGAGTAAGTACTACGAAGAGAATGGCCAAGAAATTATTGTTCAAGTTTCTATCAGGTTTCAGTGACATGGGTCTTCAGTGAAATGACTATCTTAATGAAAGAGTGATAACAGTTCATAGTAATCAAATAATATGTTTTAATGTAAGCCAAGATAACCTAAAGAGGTTAGATTATGATTTGAAGAAATGACTCATTTAGATCCTCTGGAATCAGTGGCATCAACATCATGTTGAGGGACTCCCTCATCCCACTGGGATTGGCCCATCTCACCCATGCCGGCAGAGGAGGTATGCTGTGGGCTCCATTGGCCCAATTGTTCCAGCCAGTGGGTTGCAGGAGAAGGGCCTCTCTGCTGCTGTGCCTGCCCTCTGAAGCATCTTGTCCCTCGAGGTGCGTTGGCCCCAACCTTCCTATCCTTCTGTAAGGGCCTCACAACCTGGCTCTGGCCGTTAGCTTGGGGCCTCAAAGGGGAGCAGCACAGTGGTGGTGGTTAATTGAGTAACAACAGATCCACCTCTCCCCTGCGCCTTCCCTTTCCAACTTTTCAAGTATTTTAAGGATTGTAATGATTTTAACGTATGTATGTTTTTATCTAAGCATATGTATATGATTGTAAGTCGTCCAGTTACCCTGTGGTAAAATGGGCGGCCAATAAATTTTATAAATAATAAATGAAGAGCATAGACTTAAGAGTTGCATGCACAGGGATGCCAACCGCTCTTGGCTTCCTGTCCATTCCTTGTTCTAAATACCTTCAGAAGACATGGATACCTTATCTTGGCTGCAAACTCTACTTTACCACTAGATGGCAGCAAGACAGTTTTTCTGTAGTCTGTCTTAACAGTTATACCTGATTATTTAGTCTAAATACTAGTAATGGGACCCCCAAAAAAGCAATGGTGCCCAGTACAAAGGAGAGTATGAGAGAAAAGAGCGACCACTACTGCTCCTGTTACTACTGGTATTTCTAGCTCTGATGGCACTCCTGGATCAGCCAACCCTTGAGCAGCACCACATGCATTGAAAGCAAAATCCATGGAAGCCATGACAGCTTCCCTAGCAAGTGCTGCTTCTCCTTCATAACTGGGCTGCAGGAATTCAAAGCATTGGAGGGCATAAGCAACAGTACAGAAAACTCAACCACTTGGTTATCTAGTGGTCATCCATATTTTGCTGCCTAGACCCTCATGTGTCTCAAGGCAATTGCTGTTTCAGTGGCAGCAGAGAAGGAATAAACATAAAGTATGATTTTACTCCATTTCATCTATCTGTTAACAGTGGCTGACACTGGAGATTAGAGGCCAGGCTCAACACTCAGCACTCTCATTTGAGGGGTTTATCTTGGGCCCAGACAGGTCTACTTACATCCTTGTCAGAGTCAGGCCTTGTTTGAAGAAATGGCTGATCAAGACCCTTTTTCCTCTAGCAAAACAGCCATATGAAAATATAAGGGAAACTGCAATATGAGAGATTGGGATTCAGGCAGCTTCCAGATGGCTTTTAATGCATAGCGTGTGTGATCTATTAGGGTAAGTTCTCACAGCATCTGAATAACATTGGAATCTTTTTGTCATTAACAAGGTGAGTGCCAGTTTAGTACAATGGTTAAGGTTCTGGACCAGAAAGTGGAAGACTGAATTTTAATCTAAAGGAAGACTAGAATGGAAGAAAAATGGTGAATTTTGAACCAGTCATTCTCTTTCAGCCCAATCCACCTCATAGAACGGTTGTAGAGAAAACAGTAGAGAGAGAAATATGTTTATTGTTTGAATTGTATAAAATAAAACATGAAAAAATAAAATTATGTTTACCTTCTTTTAAACTAATCCTTTTGGTTAAGCCATTTAAGTATTAAAACCTGGAACAGAAGGGACTTCTCCAAAGTATTGGCCCAATGCCAACACTGGGTTCATTCACCTGGTGCGATGGGCCAATGAATCACACAGAGTCAAAGAAAGTGGAATTCAAACATTTTATTTCTGCGCAGAAGCACAGTGGCATCTTGTTGATAGCTTCAGCAAGAAAGGACCCCCAAGACATGTTTACACCACGCTATTTGTACTGTTTGCTGAAGCATAAGATTATAGTTTTACCTACTGTACATGCAATTAGATGTAACAGGTCCAGTGCTTTTTTTGTAAAAGAAAAAGGTGCCGGAACTCACACATGTCATACAACCCGCCTTGCCTACCCTACAAGGTTCCATCCAAAAAAGGTGCCGGAACTCCGTTCTGAGCGTTCTATGAGAAAAAAAGCCCTGAACAGGTCCCATCCCATAATATTCTAAGCACAATCTTTGTAATGCTTATCTAAATATGCATGGGTTATGCTTTTAGAGTCCTAATGATAAACTTTGTTTACCTTCGGACTGTCTCTAGATCCCTTGCCCACAGCTCAAGTAAAGATCACATCATCTTCCTTTATTCCAGTAATGGGTTCTCTTGCAAAAGTTTCTTAGCAATGATTCTCAACCACATCATTAAACACCTTTTACAGGGAGTGCAGAATTATTAGGCAAATGAGTATTTTGACCACATCATCCTCTTTATGCATGTTGTCTTACTCCAAGCTGTATAGGCTCGAAAGCCTACTACCAATTAAGCATATTAGGTGATGTGCATCTCTGTAATGAGAAGGGGTGTGGTCTAATGACATCAACACCCTGTATCAGGTGTGCATAATTATTAGGCAACTTCCTTTCCTTTGGCAAAATGGGTCAAAAGAAGGACTTGACAGGCTCAGAAAAGTCAAAAATAGTGAGATATCTTGCAGAGGGATGCAGCACTCTTAAAATTGCAAAGCTTCTGAAGCGTGATCATCGAACAATCAAGCGTTTCATTCAAAATAGTCAACAGGGTCGCAAGAAGCGTGTGGAGAAACCAAGGCGCAAAATAACTGCCCATGAACTGAGAAAAGTCAAGCGTGCAGCTGCCAAGATGCCACTTGCCACCAGTTTGGCCATATTTCAGAGCTGCAACATCACTGGAGTGCCCAAAAGCACAAGGTGTGCAATACTCAGAGACATGGCCAAGGTAAGAAAGGCTGAAAGACGACCACCACTGAACAAGACACACAAGCTGAAACGTCAAGACTGGGCCAAGAAATATCTCAAGACTGATTTTTCTAAGGTTTTATGGACTGATGAAATGAGAGTGAGTCTTGATGGGCCAGATGGATGGGCCCGTGGCTGGATTGGTAAAGGGCAGAGAGCTCCAGTCCAACTCAGACGCCAGCAAGGTGGAGGTGGAGTACTGGTTTGGGCTGGAATCATCAAAGATGAGCTTGTGGGGCCTTTTCGGGTTGAGGATGGAGTCAAGCTCAACTCCCAGTCCTACTGCCAGTTTCTGGAAGACACCTTCTTCAAGCAGTGGTACAGGAAGAAGTCTGCATCCTTCAAGAAAAACATGATTTTCATGCAGGACAATGCTCCATCACACGCGTCCAAGTACTCCACAGCGTGGCTGGCAAGAAAGGGTATAAAAGAAGGAAATCTAATGACATGGCCTCCTTGTTCACCTGATCTGAACCCCATTGAGAACCTGTGGTCCATCATCAAATGTGAGATTTACAAGGAGGGAAAACAGTACACCTCTCTGAACAGTGTCTGGGAGGCTGTGGTTGCTGCTGCACGCAATGTTGATGGTGAACAGATCAAAACACTGACAGAATCCATGGATGGCAGGCTTTTGAGTGTCCTTGCAAAGAAAGGTGGCTATATTGGTCACTGATTTGTTTTTGTTATGTTTTTGAATGTCAGAAATGTATATTTGTGAATGTTGAGATGTTATATTGGTTTCACTGGTAAAAATAAATAATTGAAATGGGTATATATTTGTTTTTTGTTAAGTTGCCTAATAATTATGCACAGTAATAGTCACCTGCACACACAGATATCCCCCTAAAATAGCTATAACTAAAAACAAACTAAAAACTACTTCCAAAAATATTCAGCTTTGATATTAATGAGTTTTTTTGGTTCATTGAGAACATGGTTGTTGTTCAATAATAAAATTAATCCTCAAAAATACAACTTGCCTAATAATTCTGCACTCCCTGTATATGTGGTCAATATCCCCAGCTTCTGTTGACAAGTATTTATGTTTATCTGATCTAAATTGCTGAATCTTAGCACAAATAAGATGATTTAACATGGAGTAATTAGGCATAACCTTGACTGAATATTATATTATATTATATTATATTATATTATATTATATTATATTATATTATATTATATTATATTATATTATATTATATTATATTATATTATATTATATTATTATATTATATTATATTATATTATATTATATTATATTATATTATATTATATTATATTATATTATATTATATTATATTATATTATATTATATTATATTATATTATATTATTATATTATATTATATTATATTATATTATATTATATTATATTATATTATATTATATTATATTATATTATATTATATTATATTCCCTATCCTCATTACAAGTATATGTATGAAGTTGGACAATCTATCTACAATGTACAGATTCTAAATTACTATCTCTGTATGCCATATGTTAGAACTTCTAACACACAAACTCTTGAACTCGAGGCCTAAATCTTCCTACCAAAATTGCTACTGAACTATAGTTTTTGTTTGTCAGAAGGGGAAAACTATTAAATCTATGGGAAATAAACATTTTAATTATGTGTATAACTACAATTGTTTAAACATTAATTCAATTAAGTGGCACAATGGCTCAGCAGTTAAGAGTCTGGGCTTGTTGGCTGGAAAGCTGACAGCCCAGGTTCGAGACTTGGGTACCCTGCAACAGGATGAGCTCCTGTTACCTGCCCCAGTGTCTGCACCTAACAGTTTCAAAGCATGAAAATATGAGTAGATACAGGTCTCATTCTAGATTACTAGAATGAGAAGTCCCAAGTCTATCGTCACAATTTTTCCTCCATTGCCTTTTTCACACTTTGGCTTTGCTTATCAATTTTCTTATCTCTTATGTATACCCCATAGCAGACTCTTTTGCTCACCTAGCATTATGTCTCCTACATACATAACCGACCAAAGTTGACCACAATATTCAAAGCTACTTCTTAATTGTTTCCTAAGTTTCAGAGAGAAGCATAGCATTTTAAATTACAGAGCCAGTTTGATCCAGTGGTTAAAACAGGAGGCCAGAAACCAGGAGATTATGAGCAAGTTACATTACAACCAACCGTAGTTTCTGGGTCATTTTCAAAGGCCACCTCACATAGAGTATCTTATAATAGTTTAAGGTTTCATATGCATGTTCTGCTTGTCCTAGCTGAAGGATGGCCCAGTTACTAATTCTGGAAGTCATGAATGTATGACATTATCTTCAACCCACTCTTGACCTGCTGTGAATCCAACCCCTCCTTCTTTTTCCTTGTTCTGTGTCAAAAGTAATGTTTTTCAGTCTCATCTGGAACAAACAGTACTATACAGGCTGTTTGCTGTGCTTCATTTTACCACAGGCAATGCCTTCACTCCAGCTGGAAGATAGGAAGATAGAAGGATTCTCTGTGTATCTGTGTCTTGTGTATGCACTTGCAAGCAACCCCCACATCTCTTCCTCACAAGTGATAAACCAATGCCCTCCCTCTTTCCTAATTGCTTGTTGAAGTTATCCTAAAAAGCCAGATGCTGGGACTGGTGCATAAATGTAACTGGACAACATTTTACCTGGCCATAGCCTTAGCAGATAATAAGCCCAGGGCGACCCCTTATGACATGGACCTACTTGCTTACAAGAGGCATGATCCAATCAATCACTACAGTAGAGTGAAAAGTAATCAGAGTGTTTCTGATTAATCAGAAATTATATGTTGCTAGGATTCTTTGTGGGTTTTTAAAGATGCCATTCAGAATCTCATAACTTGCAGGCACTGGATCAAGATTTCCACAGCATCTCCAGCCTGGCCAGAATGATGTTGTATAGTTAATGGACCAATTTCAATGTTCTATGCAGGGCATTTTTGTCATAAAACACCCAGAACGGAGTTCCGGCACCTTTTTTGGATGGAACCTTGTAGGGTAGGCAAGGCAGGTTGTATGACGTGTGTGAGTTCTGGCACCTTTTTTTTTTTTACAAAAAAAGCACTGGTTCTAGGTACCTCCTAGTAATACAAAAAACTTGCCTTTCTTTGTCTCTTTGTAGACCAGATATTGTCTTGTTTCAAATGATTAAGATTGGATTTCTTCATGCAGAAAACACAATGAAGTTAGTTTAATTTCACATCATATCAAGGAGCATTTGGAATACTCTGGATGGGAACCAAGTGTATGATTAACCACACACATTCCCTGCTCAGCAGTGAACCTTTTAAAAAGCCAGACATGGTGTTTTCCTTCAGCTATTCTCAATGATAATTTGCCAAAATTCCTTTTTCCAGAAGAACTTGTCTCAGCAATTCTAACTCCACAAAAATCATCAACTTGTTTTGTTGTTCTGCTCATATTATCAAGGAAACTGTATCTCTCCCTTATTGGAACATATGCCAGGATGTTGAGATAGGTTTTATCTTGCTTTTCTCTTATATTCTCAATTAACTGTAATTTAGTTTCTTGCTGAGTAATGAGTCCTGTAGTTACAAATGTTGGACATACATTTTATGAGGGAGGAACAAAATTGATTCGTCAATAAATAGCAATAGCATTTAGATTTATATACCGCTTCATAGTGCTTTACATAGGTGGTTTACAGAGTCAGCATATGGCCCCCAACAATCTGGCTCCTCATTTTATCAACCTCGGAAGGATGGAATGCTGAGTCAACCTTGAACTAGTCAGGATTGAACTCCTGGCAGTGGGCAGAGTTAGCATGCAATATTGCATTCTAACCACTGCTCCCCCACAATTTCTCATCCATTATTATACCAAGTGGTTCAACTTCACCTTAATGTTACAATTAATTGTATAAAGATCAATTTGTAATGCTTTCTGAATATGCATGACTTGCTGCAAATGACTCATTTCCTCACATATATCTTGCCCAAGAAGGTTACTGAGGCGAAATAAGACTAAACTATGGCATCTCTCTGCCTTCTCTCCCAATGCAAGTAATAATGACAGCAAGATTGCTTGAAGCATGTTTCTAAAGAGCAGGTTGAAAGACCGTTAAAATGCAGAGCCACATAGAAATATATATTTGAATTATTACTTTGGATGCCTTGTTCCCAAATCTTTGGGGCTTACAAACACATCTGGAATGATCGGTATAAGTGCTTTCACAAACTAGCTGCCGATCAATAAAAAGGAGATTTCCCAAAAGAGCAAACTGATGAGGCAGCAAAAAAGTAGCTTATCTAAAAATTAGGATCTTAATAAAATGAAATAAAACATTTTCTGTTTTAATGAAGAAAACAACAGTTGAGTAACAAGTGACTAATGATATCTGGAACAACATCCATTACTTAGGCAAACACGTCCTTGCTCTGAAAAAACACTTCACAAAGCCACATCAGGTGAAACACACAGAGAGAAACATACAGCAAAGCACCCAAACGAAACATTTTTGTTTTAAGCAAATACTTTATTAAGCAAAACAAATACAAATACAAATTAAAAACATGAAAACACAGGCAAAATATCTTGCTGCCCATGATGCAGCACTTTACCACTCAGATTCCTCAGGATAATAATTTTTATGTTCTCTCTCTTTCTCTTCTCCCACTCTAAAACCTGGATATCTGGTGTGCTCCAAAACAAAGTATCAGGGTACACCCCACTGCTTTTTTTTTTTACTTGCTGGATCTTGTAGGATTTAGAAGCATCCCTGAAAATAAAGAAGTATTAGATGTATTCATTTTGCAAGATGGCAATCACCTGGTTATTTTTAATTAGACAATATGTGGAAATACAAATACAACCAGATCGAGGTCCTCAGACTTACGACTTCCTAAATCTACCAATGATGGTGGATTTGTACAATTCTGGTTTGAATTTTTAAGTATTGCAATTCTAATATAAAAGCCCAGAGAAAATAGAAAGAAAAAAAAAGCAGGAGAGAAAGTGATCAGACCTAAAGCAAGATGTCTTATTGAGAAAGGATGTGAACATTAAATTAAGAAGTATGAAATATAAATGAATAAAATAAATAAACCATCTGATTTTTTTTCTTAATTGGTATCGTAGTTGCACTATTGATCTCAAAGAACAAGACAAAAATGAAAGGGCATCTTATCAAACACGGTACTTATAGTCTATGAAGAAATGGTAATCTTTAAAAAAGAATGTCTATCATTATTTACTGTATCTATTTGTTGGGAATCCCACTGGGAAAAAACTTAATTAGGATATAACACAAGCACAATTTAACTAAGAATTGTTCCACTTACTAACCTATCTATGATAGGGGACCACAAAGCCTTTAAAATGGAAGGCATTGTTGCGATTTGAAAGCAAGTTGTAGGCTTTTCTTACAAATAGCTCCATACTCCAGGAGAACCTGCTGCCCCAAGCTTGCCCACTTCTTACTAAAGCCCTAGTAGATCATCATGTTTTCTAGAATGCATATGGAGGATATGTGAGGTCAATAAAGTAGAGTCTAGTGGATGACAACAAACTAGGTGCATTGACATTTACAAGCATAAGATTGGAAGGCTGGATATATAACTGTCCAAAGAAAGAATATATTGCTCCAGCTGCAGTAAGAAAAATATTGTACACCAAATACAAATGGGAGTGTTTTGAGGCTAAAAACAATGAGACTTGGGACTCTTTGTGGACCCAGATTTGTGTTCGACCCTTTTTAAAGTAAAAATGTAGCACTCCAAAATCCCAACTGGTTATGTTGGTCCTTGATTAAAAATATGATCATTGAAACAGAATGAGATAAGAATAGAGAACACTCATCAAGAGAATTACTTTCACTTTAGAAACCAATTTGATTAAGACAGACACTTTTTTTAGTTTCTTAGTAACAGTGTTTCTGTGAACCAACAAATTGGCTGCCCTCTTTTCAGATAAGTGAGGAATCTGCAGATGACTGTTGTTTTCCAAGTTGGTCATGAACCTTTACCGAGCTGTGCATTGGTTATTTCCCTGGTCTTGAAATACCCAATATAACTTTTTAACTCCATAAATTCAGTTGAGTTGAATCATTGCATGTGTTGTATATAATTCTGCAATATCCAAGATTATAATCCAGAAACATATTCAGAAACAGAAAGACACAATTTATTAGATATAACATTACTTGCCTTTGAGCATTTATACATTACATAGAGAAGTTATTTTTCCATTTACTGGATTTTCAGTCATTTGAAGCTGCAGTGTGTTACTATTATTATTTACCAAGTAGTTACTGTCTTGAATTCCTTCTTTTCTGATGCATAATTTCTCCAGCAGTTCCTTATTATGAAGTCCATAAACTACAGGACTAAAGCTTTGTGCAAAGCAGAAAACAACAAAAGCTCCAAATTTTATTTCTGTGTGTTCTGTTCCTTTTCCAATGGCTCCAATAATCAAAGGTGGAAGAATATGAAAACTCATCTGCAAGCCATGAATAATAATTGTTTTTATGGCTTTCTTATTTGAAGAATTAAAATGACCAGAAAGTTTTCCTTCTCTGCACAATAAGATATAACCAGTCATTATGGCAGCTGCAAGAAGCGAAATGAGAAGAAGACCAGATATTTTTTGCAAAATTGCCACCTAGCATTGTAGGACAAGAGGGTTCTTCTTCAAAAATTTCCTCTGGATTCTGGTCTGTACCTTCAATAATGATCAATAATGTAGATTTGAATATAGTCCCAATCCAAATAGAAGCTGTCACTTTGTTTTTTACTGAGTGCACAAATGCCAAGTATCTCAAAGGCCAGCAAACGGCAAGGCAAGTATTGAGGGCCATCAAAGCTAAAGTTAGGAGGACTGATTCTGCCGTTGCTGCTTGTACCCTGAAGATGATCCAGACCCAGAGTATTTGCACGTGCAATGTTTGTATTGCATTGCTTATAATGCCAAAAGCACAAAATAAAGTAGAGCCGATGAGATGGTGGCAAAGAAAGAAGTATCTGACTTCTTTCCTCATTTTGTAATTCTGTCTTATAATATTAATGATCATCATACTCATAATGGCAGTGAAGGTGAAATTAATGAAATAAAGGCCCATTTTTACTGCTATTAAGGTTCGTATTAAATCAGATTTGTTCCATGAAGAATAGTTAGATGAATTCATAATGAATAGGTATTTTCTTCCCTGAAAGTACACAAGTATTAGATTAATAATAGTATTAAAACCAGCTATTTATATGCCACATGATGGCAAACAAATGAGATAAAACAATAAGATTATAATATGCATCGCTGCTCATTATATTTGTTTATTAAAAATAAATGTCACCATTTCTTCAGAAAAATAAAGCGGTTACATAGCTATCTCCACTCTTTTTATCCCCACAAAAATACAAGAAGTAGGTTGGTCTGAAAAAAGTGACTAACCTACAGTCACTTAGTTAAGTTCCATGGGTGAAAGTACACTTAAAGTTGAATGGCCCTAAACTAACACTGGAACTACCACACTGTCCTGACTCTCATATTTCTACATAATTATTATATAATGGCTTATCAACTTTTCCTCTTTTTCACTCTATAGAATGAATAATCTATATATAATTAAACTCTCCTGTTTGTGTTTGTAACCTTCAATTGGGCAAAACAGTGTATCATTAGGCAAAATCTGTTGCTATCTTAAATGGGCCAGCTTAAAGAATGCATCTGAAATCCAGGACCCATTACTCCTGTGGGATTGAAATTTGATCCAAAACTCTAATATGCGTTTCTTGCAAGCATATAACATCTATCTTAAATTGCTTTAAATATTGAAAAACTTTCTTCCTCTTCTGCGGTGAATTTAGTCCATTAACATTCCAAGTTAAAAATTTAGTTGCCATGCATATCATCCAGAAGCCCTTGGACCACAGCCTTGATAGGACTAACTTCTTTAGGCCGTGCCCCTCCCACAGCTTGACTGTATATACGTTGCGAAGAAACTGAAGACTTTTGCTGATCTTGTTCTATTATTTTCTTTGCTCGTTTTAAAGCAGCACGCGTCACTCTTTGCTCTCTAGGATCATCCAAAGAAGTTGTAACTTGATCTCCTCCCACGCCACTTTCCTCTATTTCCTCCTCTTGCTGTTCTTCTTCTCCAGATCCTTTTCCAGCTTCCAGGAGCGTTAATGGGGTTGCTTTTAGGACATTATTGTAGAAATCACGCGCTTGCTTCACAGTAATCAACCGGTACCTTTTACCTTCATGCATCACCATCAGCCCCTGAGGAATCTCCCATCTGAACCTTATATCTCTTTGCTTGAGCTCATGCACGAGGAATGTATAATCCTTCCTTCCCCTTAAAATCCTTGGAGGAATTTCTTTTAAAACCAAAACTTCTTGTTCAGCAATCACCACTTTAACATCATAGGCAGCTTGTATAATTTGATCTCTGATCTCCCTTTTTGCAAAATAAACCACCACATCTCTAGGCAACTTCCTCTGTCTGGCAATCCATGAATTCACCCGAAACACTTTATCCATAGCTGCTCTTATTTCAGATGCTGGCAGGTTTAATACTTCTTCAAAAGCCTCAGAGATCAGCTGCTTCAAATCTTCTTTAGTATCCTCTTTTAAGCCTCTGATTCTGACAGCAAACTGCATCTGGTAAAATTGGGCTAAACTTAAATCCTTCTCCAGTTTGTCTCTTACATTTTCATTCTCTCTTACTTTAACTTCTAATATAGCATTCCTTTGAGCCAAATCATCCATCTTTTCATCTAATTCTTCCACACATTCCGCCACTTTATGCACTGAAGACAAAATGTCTACCTTCATCACGCTGAGCTTCTGTTCCATCCTCTCTTCCATTCTCTCCTCCAGTTTCTCCAATTTCTCCTCCATCTGCGCAAATTTGTCAGCCATTGATTGATTAATTGAGTCCAAAAGTTTATCCACAGCATCTCGAAACTCCTTCGCTGTCAGCGCTTCAGAAGGGTGCAACGCCTGTAAAGATGATTGTTGCACTGGCGAGGATCCACCACTCCGAAGAGTTTTAGGGGGAGGTTTCGCCGCCATCTTTTAATCCTCAAATATGACGCACTTTCACTTAGAGTTTAAAAAGTTCAAGTAGTTAGAGAGTATAATAAAATAAGCCTCTTCACCTTTATCTCTTGTATCGCTCTGCCTGCTCCTTTAAATCATAGTCCTTTCTTCAGGCAGGGATGGTTCGCAGACGCCTGGCTCTGCTCCAAAAAGTTCAGAGCAGACACGCCGGCCAGCTGGGAGCAACCCAGGCTTCGGGGGAGTTCAATCCTTCAGCCGCCCAAGCTCCGAGCTCAGGCGGCCTCGGAGAACTCAACCCCTACCTGGGGCCTCACCCCCTCCTCTTCTCCCGAGGAGGGGGCTTCAATTTCGCCCGAACAGCTGTTCGGCGCTGTTACGGGCGAAAAAACAAACAGCTGAGCCGCGGGCAGCCCGGGAAGGCTGTCTTCGGCGCCGCGACGCCACCGGAAGCCATTTTTTTATGGCTTTCTTATTTGAAGAATTAAAATGACCAGAAAGTTTTCCTTCTCTGCACAATAAGATATAACCAGTCATTATGGCAGCTGCAAGAAGCGAAATGAGAAGAAGACCAGATATTTTTGCAAAATTGCCACCTAGCATTGTAGGACAAGAGGGTTCTTCTTCAAAAATTTCCTCTGGATTCTGGTCTGTACCTTCAATAATGATCAATAATGTAGATTTGAATATAGTCCCAATCCAAATAGAAGCTGTCACTTTGTTTTTTACTGAGTGCACAAATGCCAAGTATCTCAAAGGCCAGCAAACGGCAAGGCAAGTATTGAGGGCCATCAAAGCTAAAGTTAGGAGGACTGATTCTGCCGTTGCTGCTTGTACCCTGAAGATGATCCAGACCCAGAGTATTTGCACGTGCAATGTTTGTATTGCATTGCTTATAATGCCAAAAGCACAAAATAAAGTAGAGCCGATGAGATGGTGGCAAAGAAAGAAGTATCTGACTTCTTTCCTCATTTTGTAATTCTGTCTTATAATATTAATGATCATCATACTCATAATGGCAGTGAAGGTGAAATTAATGAAATAAAGGCCCATTTTTACTGCTATTAAGGTTCGTATTAAATCAGATTTGTTCCATGAAGAATAGTTAGATGAATTCATAATGAATAGGTATTTTCTTCCCTGAAAGTACACAAGTATTAGATTAATAATAGTATTAAAACCAGCTATTTATATGCCACATGATGGCAAACAAATGAGATAAAACAATAAGATTATAATATGCATCGCTGCTCATTATATTTGTTTATTAAAAATAAATGTCACCATTTCTTCAGAAAAATAAAGCGGTTACATAGCTATCTCCACTCTTTTTATCCCCACAAAAATACAAGAAGTAGGTTGGTCTGAAAAAAGTGACTAACCTACAGTCACTTAGTTAAGTTCCATGGGTGAAAGTACACTTAAAGTTGAATGGCCCTAAACTAACACTGGAACTACCACACTGTCCTGACTCTCATATTTCTACATAATTATTATATAATGGCTTATCAACTTTTCCTCTTTTTCACTCTATAGAATGAATAATCTATATATAATTAAACTCTCCTGTTTGTGTTTGTAACCTTCAATTGGGCAAAACAGTGTATCATTAGGCAAAATCTGTTGCTATCTTAAATGGGCCAGCTTAAAGAATGCATCTGAAATCCAGGACCCATTACTCCTGTGGGATTGAAATTCTAAGGATCTTCAGACAGATTGTGCTGTCAAAGTTGTGGCCACTGCAGCTCCACCATGCGGTGCTGTGATTTCTGATATTCCCTGCCAGCTTCCCACAAGGAAAGTTTAGTTTATCAGTTTAGGAATATCATTGAAACAATGCCTAACAGGACATGGATTGTCTAGTTGGAAATCAAATACTGTGATGGAATATGTACCTGGAGAATAAGGATAGAGGAGTTTCGGCCACACAAAGCTTTCCCAGGGAAGAGGCAGCAGATCTCATCAGAAAGAGGCCCAGATTACGAGACTGCACAGTCCAGAGTGGATGAAAGAGTGGGGAAGAGTTTCAGGGTAGCCACAGTTTAGAATCTCTCAGAATATATCTGTTACAACTTCAGTTCGGCAAAATCCTGTATATTAGGTATAAGCAATGTGTCATTTTTGGCTTTGCACCTGACAAATTCTATGTCACATATGGAAAGCTAAAAATGCCTCAAGCTAAAATTTACTAGCCATCCTCAGATTAAAAAAAAACCCAATCCTTTTTCCAAATACCGTAGATAAACTGCTATTGGTCTATAACTTTCGGATTTCCTATGCTACTAGGAAAATTTTGAAAACCCAAGGCAAGCACCCAAAAGTTTTATTTTCTAACTGGAAAATTTCATAAATTATATATAAAGATTTAGATGAGGGAATAGAAGGGGATCTCATCAAATCTGCAGATGACACCAAACTGGCAGGAATAGTCAACACCCCAGAAGACAAGCTCAGGATCCAAAAGATCTTGACAAACTTGAACAATGGGCCCTCTATCTAACAAAATGAGTTTCAGTGTGGAGAAAAGCAGTTTTACATTTAGGCAGGAAAAATCAAAGGTACAAGTACAGATTGGGCGAGGCCTGGCTCAAAAACAGCAACTGTGAGAGGGACCTTGAAGTCCTAGTGGACGATCACTTGACTATGAGCCAGCAGTGTGCAGCAGCAGCCAAAAAAGCTAACACAATCCTGGGTTGTATAAACAGAGGCATAGAATCAAGATCACACGAAGTATTAGTACCACTTTATAAAGCCCTAATAAGCCCACACCTGGAATACTGCAAACAATTCTGGTCACCATACTACAAAAAAGATGTTGAGACCTTGGAAAAAGTTCAGACAAGAGCAACGAAAATGATCAAAGGCCTGGAGACTAAAACATATGAAGAACAGCTGCAGGACTTGGGTATGGCTAGTCTAAAGAAAAGAAGAAACAGAGGTGACATGATAGCAGTATTCCAGTATTTGAGGGGCTACCACAAAGAAGGCATCAAACTATTCTCCAAAGCACCAGAGGGCAAGACAAGAAACAATGGTTGGAAATTGACCAAAGAGAGAAGCAACCTGGAATTAAAGAGAAACTTCCTAACAATGAGGACAATTAACAAGTGGAACAGCTTGCCTCCAGAAATCGTGGGCGCTGCATCACTGGAGGTTTTTAAGAAGAGACTAGTCAGTTGTCTGAAATGGTATAGGTTCTGCTGCTCGAGCAGGGGGCTGGACTAGAAGACCTCCAAGGACCCTTTCAGATTCTATTCTATTCTATTCTATTCTATTCTATTCTATTCTATTCTATTCTATTCTATTCTATTCTATTCTATTCTATTCTATTCTATTCTATTCTATTATTCTATTCTATTCTATTCTATTCTTTCTAAATTTCATACAGAAATGAGGCTTATTTATTTTTTATTATTTTTGTCAATACTTAATGGTTAGGGTTAGGGTTACATATAATACTCATGAACTTTCTAACTGATAAGGCAAAGGTTTTGATAATAGTTATCTCAGGCCTTCGGTATCATTAGCTTGCATTATTTAAATATTTATTAGAAATATAGTCAATGTGTTTGGAGAAAGCAAAGTGACTTCAGTTCAGTCAGGAAAAAAAATACATGCATCTTTTAGGAGTTTTTTTTTCTTTTTTAAAAAAACAGCATTTTGGGGAGGTAAAGCAGAAAGAGGAAACTGCAGTGCTTGACTTTGATGTGAAGTGAAAGCAGCAGTTTTATTAATGCCTTCAAAGGCAATATTCACTTCTCATTTTGAGAGAATTAGAATGATGTAATGTTTTAAGTGTTGACTAGAACAGCAAAAACTCAAGTTTAAGTTCACTCTTTGCCATGGAAATGTACTCCTTAGTTTGAACTAGTTGATTACTCTTAATCAAGCTGACATGATCATTCATCCAAATCAAAATCAAAATCCACATTCAGTTCTTACCTTGTCTCTGGACTTTCTCTAGTAGATTCTCAACTGAAATTAAATGGCACAGACTCCTGATTATATAGGAACATTTAATGCCAGGTTTATCTTAAAAGAAAACAGTGTATTTGCAAATATGAAAAAACCCAAAAACAAAAAATAGAAATGGGGAAAAAAGGATCAATTGAAAAGCTAAGTATCTCTACAAATTATTTGATTGAATTGTTAACAAAATGTACAGCTACCGTTGCTTTACTGCAGTGCTTGAATCCTTCTGATACCAAATTTACCAAGTGTTGAAAGAGATTTGTGGTCATTGCAAAAACAACTAGTCCAGTGTAGTCACCGGGATCTGAGCTTGATCTGAAGGAGACTTGCTTTACAGAGATTCAAACTTGTTTTCATGGAAGCCCATCTACTGCAGAAAAATGTTTTTTTCAATGTTCATAGAATTTTGAATAAAGACAATATTCAAGCCAAATTTATATAAAGCCACTGGAAGATATTGTCCAGAAATTCATAGTTCATTAATGATTCTTATTGGACCTATTTGTCTACTCCTAGAATCTGATTACTTTCTGCTTTATCGGCATTACAACTGGCTAGGGCAGTGTTGGCAAACCTTTTAGAGACCGAGTGCCCAAAAACTGCCCCATCCCTGGCCCACCCCACCCTCCCCACTCCACCCCCGCTTTGCCCTGCCCCCACCCCACCCCTGGCCACCCACAGGGCCACCCACTGACTCCACGGCCCACTGCAGCAGATCGCCCAGGCAGCCCTGCAGTGCCATGGCAGCCACGCCCTTTGCCCATGCCCTGGAGCATCATCTGTGGACAGCAGGGCATGAGGGCAGAGTCTTGTCCCTGGTGTCCGGCTTCCATGTCCTCGGCTGCACTGCTCCGCATGGGCCGTGCCTGGGGACAACTCTGCTCCGGGGGGCTGTTGGTGAGGAGGGGTCCGCAGGGGGAGGCAGGAGTGGGGCAATGGCATACATGCTCACAGAGAGAGTTCCAAGTGCCGCCTCTGGCACGCATACCATAGGTTCGCCACCACTGGACTAGGGAATATTAGCTACATTGTGTTTCTTTACATTCAGAACTTCAGTTGATCCCCAAAATTGGATTCATATAATCTCTGAAGATCAAAGACCTACCTTTTTTATCAACTTGTGTTGCATACACCTTTTCTTGTTTTGCTTTCCCCCAAGAAATTCATGGTCTCAGATTTAAAACTTAGGCTTTTTAAGTTATGTTATCATATTTTCCATTAAGCTTTATGACAATGTCGAATTAGATTTTTAGAAGATTTTTTAAAATTATATTTTCACAGAATGTTGAAATTATTTTTTTTTTAAAAAACCCATCTAGCAATACATGATCTTAGGGGAACAGCCACATTAGTCTATGGTAGCAAAATAAATAAATAAATAAATAAATCAGGAGTCCGGTAGCACTTTTCTGACTAACAAATGTTATTAAAAAGCATAAGATTTCATGAGCTGCAGCTCATTTTATCAGAAAGTAAGTTATATTGCTTCTCCTTTCTCTATATATCAGAGTACTAAAAATACCATAGCAAGATGAAGTAGTAGTAGTAGTAGGAACTTTTACTTACCAGATTATATCAATTCTACATGCTATTTAGCTCTTTCACGTCAGTTCACAATGCCATTGATTCTTCAGCTATTCATTGCATGTAAGTTAAAGATCCCTCTCTAAAAACATGGAAAATCCCTTAGTGTATCAATACCTGCACCTCTTAGTTGGGGGGTTTGGGTCAACACTACTGTTGTGGAATCAAGCTCTAAGTTACAGAAGAGAGGAATAAAGAGAAACATTAGCCTCGAGTCAGTGCTGTGAAGGAAGTGGTACAGGAGTAGTAAATAAGGGATCTTCCTTAATTTCTTCCCAGCATTTATCAGATTGTTAATGAAGAGTAAGCTTTAGTCCAGCAAGATTTTGTCTATGGGTGAATATGCAATAAATAAATTGCTTGGAGTGTCATTCTTGGCTTTTTGCACCTGACAAATACCTTGGTTTGAAAGTAGATCTTAGATTAAAGAACCTAGCATGTACAGAATAGAACGAGCATGCAACTTAGAACAAAAACTGGACCTTAGTTACACTTATGGCATATGGAAAAATGTGTAATACAATACTGAAAAAATAGGTTGAAACCTGGTTACACTTTGTTCTTCTCATGAGCATGGAATATTATATGAGTATGACTAAGGCTGCTAATTTAGTCTACTTTTTCTCATTTTTGCAATAAAAGTTATGTGGAAGCTCAATTAACCAAAGTAATGATGGACAATGAAGACCAATATTTATGGAACATTTTGTAACAACTACAGGAAAGGAAGACTGTAATTTACAAGGTAAGAGGATTAAATGTTAAAGAGCATAAATGAACAAATCTAATGAAAGAGAGGAAAATAAGTAGTGTGTTTGTGAAACTGAGGCAAAAAAGAAGGATGTATCAGAGAAGTTTTTAATACATATATGGCTATGAAAAACTAGGTTTCATTTCATTGTCACAGAGTATTAATTTGTATTTTGTAGACTGTTGCAAGTGTGTGTGAAGATAAAAATTCATTTGTTGATACTAATTGCATGTCACGCTCCAGTGAATAGCAATGAAGGAATCAGGGATGAATTTTGGAAAGAACAGTGTGACATTATGAAAGAATGGGATCTAGAAAAAGTAATTCTGTTAACTGACATGAACTGATTAGTTGGAGCAAAATAAGAGATTACAGCAAAGGTTACTGAGCCATTCAGAGACCCAATGAGATTGGTGACTGCTGATTATCTGCTTTAAAGAAGTAATGCTAATTTTAAATATGTGGTTTAACTACATTTATTCATAAGTACAAATGATGTTACCTAGTTTGGTAATGAAACATCTTCAAGAAAACCACCAAGCTCAGAGAGCATTGAGGACTCCACTGTATATCCTTTAGAATTCTTGTTTTAAGATATTTGAAACATATTTGACGACAGGTGGAGGGAGGTTAGTCCACTAAGAGTCAGACAACATAAGCTTAGAACCATGCTGCAAATTATTTTCTCCCCCCCCCAAAAAAGGCCACTGTATCTGGAAAAAGGGTTAGAACTTCTTTTTTCTGTTTATAGGAATTGTGGATTTTTTTCATTTTTAATGCAAAGTTATCATAACTTTCCTTGCCTCATATTTAAATTTTATTTACAGTTTTTATGTTTTTATGTTATTTTTGTGCATCACCCAGAGTCCTTCTGTGAGGGATATGAGCAGTTTCCAAATTTGATAAATGCTAAATAAATAAATGCATTCCAAAATAGTAGAATTTATTGTTCATGATAGTATCCCATCACTGAATTTTCACAACATATCACTGTTGTTGGTGTAACACAAGGATCCCAAAGACACAAGTCAGGAGCCATATTTTCCTCAAGATATAGAATATAAATCTGTCATGAATCAGAGAAATGTAATAAGGTACATACGGCTACAAAAACTCTTCCAAAGGAAATATTTTCAAGCAGGGGCTGCTTGAAACTGGATTCCTGCATCAGCAAAGCATTTTCTGCTTGATGACCTAAATTATCATTTCTAAGTCTTTGATTCTTGTCATAGGAAGATTCACTGCCATCTAGCTGATGGTTATAAGAACTAAATTCAGCTAGATCTGTAAAGATAGGTAGCTGCTTTGTAATGTCTACTGACTAGATGGGGTGGCTTTCTGATGTTTCAGACAACTTTTTGGAATATTTTATTTATTAGGTTTTCATACTGTGAAATATCAGTCTGAGAAATATTAGTAATACCATGTAGCAAGCCAGTCACATAAATCATCATCAAACACACTGCAGTAACCCTGAACATCAGAAAAAGGAAACAGATGATCTATACAACCCCTTCCAATAGAATGGATATCCACACAACTTCATCAAAAAGTGCCTGACCTCTCATCCCAATACAGACAAACAACACAAGTTCGCCTGGTGCACCAGTTGCGACCCTATCTGGACCGGGATGCCCTGTGTACAGTCACTCATGTGCTCATGACCTCTCGTGACTACTGCAATGCTCTGTACATGGGGCCGCCCTTGAGGACCACTCGGAGGCTTCAGCTGGTACAGAATGTGGCTGCACAAGTTGTGATGGGGTCTCCCGATACTCCCATGTAACGCCTCTTCTCCACGAGCTGCATTGGCTTCCAGTTGCCCTCCGGGTGAGATTCAAGGTGCTGGTGATTACCTATATATCCCTAAATGGCATGGGTCCGGATTACTTACAGGAGCACCTGCTGCCGGCGTCATCTTCCCTTCATCCTGTGCACTCCCATAGAGAGGGCCTCCTCAGGGTGCCGTCGGTCAGAGAGTGTCGGCTTGCGGCCCCCAGGGGGAGAGCATTCTCTGTGGGCACGCCAGCCCTTTGGAATCAATTACTGGTTGAGCTCCGGATGGCTCCCAACCTTCGCTCTTTCCGCAGTGATCTGAAAACCTATTTATTTGAACAGGCCGACCTGGTTTAAGGGTTTGGGGTATTTTTAATTATTTATTGTTAGGGCTTAATTAATTTAATTTTATTTTAACTTTTGTATGTAATCTTTTTATTGCCCTGAGTCCTTCGGGAGAAGGATGGTATAGAAATTCAATAAATAAATAAATAAAAAGGATAACACTGCATCAGAAACCAACAGACTACTACAACCACATGGCATCAGCATAGCACACAAACCAACTAAAGGTCTCCAAAACATCCTAAATAAACCAAAAGACCCAGCACCCCAAGAAGAAAAAACAGGAATCATCTACGACATACACTGTACGGTCTGCAACAGATACTACATAGACAAATAGGTAGACTAGCTGAGCACATCCATGAACACCAACTAGCAGTCAGAAGACATGATGAACTCCTTAATTTAACAACACATGGACAGACTTAACCATAGTTTCAATTGGGAAACTGTGATTATCCTAGACCAAGTCAAGTTCAAAAATGGTAGAGAATTCCTCAGCTTAAAGAATGGATTACATTGAGAAATAAAAGACTATTGTACCTAGAGGGCATGACCTACAAATTGGTTGGCATGCCTTTCTATGGTACAAGAAAAGTAAAATACATAGATACTTCCAAAATCACTTTATAAGGAATGTACTTCTTTTAGAATGGGAAAGAATAAAGCATAAAATCTATATTAAACTACCTGAGTGGCTTTCAACAATGGAAGCTTTTGCTTAACCAATTTAATTAACTATGACAAAGTTGTTACCTACAAAGATATTCCAGATAAGGAAGGAAAATTGAAAGGCAGACAAGACTTACATTGACAAGGTATTGACTTAGCATGGTGGCCATATTTACAAATTCAAACAAGATATAGAAAAGATGCAAGGACAATGGGATTTTATAAAGAACAGACAGAATTTGATCAAATATTATTAAAAACAGATGAAAACCTGATTAAGAAACTGTACAGATTTCTGCTAAACTTGAAGATGGAAGAAGAACAAAAGATACAATGATAACATGGGCAAAAAACTTTGGATATTCTATAGATTTGGAAGACTGGCAAAAATTATGGGATAGAAATATTAAATTGACTAAAGCAGCTTCATATAAAGAAAATTTGTATAAAATGTTTTATAGATGGCATATGACACCAGTAAGATTAGCTAAAATGTTTAAAAATACTTCAAATAATTGCTGGAAATGTAAACAAAGGCCAGGTACCTACTACCATATCTGGTTGGTATGCCCTAAAGTGAAAAAGTTCTGACTTAAGATACATACATGGTTGGAAAAGATGACTAAAATACAGGTTGAATTTAAACCAGAACTGTTTTTGTTAGAAATATTAGCAGTTAAGTATGAGAAGGAGAATGAGTATCTAATATTGCTATACCTGTGCATTTGGTTTTTCTTGCCTAAATGTAGAACCTTACTGTTTTCACCATTGAATTTCATTATTATTAGTAGTAGTAAACAACCAAGCTCAGAGATCACCAAGGATCCCTCAAATCATCATTCAGTTTTGTGTGCTCTATTTAATATAGAATGTTCACTATCTACTTTTTTTTCAAACAAAGCCAAGAGAGAAAACAGATTAAGAAAGAGTTCTAAGTAGTGGACAATATCAGTAGTCACTCTAATTCTGCCTAACTACCAGTTTTCCAATCAATGCTACTCAAAAAGTCTCCAATTGGCTTGTCACCTATCAGCTAATATTAATTTTAAGTTTGCTAGTACGAACATAGCCATTTTTGTCTTTAATCTGTCTTCTCTATCTTTTCTGGATTTTGCTTAAAGGTGGATCTGAGTGTTGGCTTTTGCACTTTAAAAATGTTGAATCAGCTTTTATTCATTTCCTTATCACAAAGGCTAATATACTA
Organism: Vipera ursinii; assembly: GCF_947247035.1. Classification (NCBI taxonomy): domain Eukaryota; kingdom Metazoa; phylum Chordata; class Lepidosauria; order Squamata; family Viperidae; genus Vipera; species Vipera ursinii. The sequence goes on from NC_139518.1 coordinate 30,036,965, forward strand.
CATATATCTCAAAACTGAGATGCCACGCCACAGAGCCCTAATTCAGTTGGTTTTACCACAGTCAGTTTTTTTCTCTTTCACCCCTGCCTTTTTTTAAAAAAACATTGATATTAAGAGTACTATGAAGTCAGAAAGCCCCTTGGTATTTTGTCATATTTTGGATGATATTGTTTAAAGTGATTTTTTTAATGAGCTACATGATTCCCTTTATTTTTTAAAACCCATTAAGCATTGCAAATCATTTGAGAGAAATAAGAGTTCAACTACACAGATTTACTATGTTTATAAAATTTATGTATTTATTCTTACATCCAAACATAATATCTTTTTTGATAAATTTTTATAATGTCAGAACTAAACTTTAAAAAATATTATTATAAACAAATAGAAATCACCACTAAGAAATGCTTATGCATTAACTTGATTGAATCATACCCTAAGCAGAGATTCCTAGAGTAATAATATAGAACCTCTGGAATATACCAAAGTTTATTGCCATTGTTAGCTGTCAAACAGCAAAGTTAGTGGAGTATAAGGGGCCAATTGAAAGACTAATTTTTAAAACTGAATTGCAGAAAGAAACTGTCAATAATGGGTACTTTTTTCTTAAAGAAAGAAATTCTTAAAAATATTTAATGCTCTCAGACATGTCAAATTCGTGACGTCATGTGACGTCGCACAACATATTGGAGCTTTTTCACCATTGCTGGCAATGGGGTGGGCGTGGCTTCTGGATGACACGTCTGGCCCACGGGCCGGGAGTTTGACACCCCTGTTCTAGTACAACTTCAGAATGTTTGATATATTTAGCATATTTATTTAATAATTATTCATTGATAAATGTTGGTGTTTAAAGAGTAAACATGGACAAGATTGGACCTAGATTTTTCTAGAGAAGTACATGAAGCAAAAAGTATCTTTACTGGCACCATGATCAAATTTGTTAAGGCACAAGCTTTCTATATTAGAATCCATTTTATCAGATGTGTAACTTTCATCTGCAGTGGATTCTGTTCTATAAAATGTACTGTATACTATTAAAACAAAATGTTAATTTTTTTAAAAAAAATAATACTTATAAACCAGTAATCCTTTTTCTTTTAAAACTAACACAATTTAAAAGGCTGTTGATTTTGATATATTTATACTGTATATTGTTCACGGCTTTCAATATTTAATAATTTTTGTTCCACAATCAAAATTCCAAAATAGAGCAAATATATGATTAAAAACATAAAATGAAAACAAGGTATTAAGATGTAAATATTAAATATTAAAACCATATATTAAAAGATCTTTAGGCAGAAATATTTATGCAGAGGTTAATAAGGATGTGAGCGACAGCTGATTTCTTTACTTACTTTGTCTGTTTCTTCCGAGTACCTCCGAAGGCAGCTAGACCACCATCTATTTATGGAAAAGTCAAGCGACTATCACCTTTCTAGCTGCTTAAGCAGATCTTTCCCACTTGATTATTGACATATTAATTATTGAGAAAACAAAGCAGCACAAATGTCTCTATTCAGACAGCTTGTTTGCTTTGCCTCTTTCAACATGTACTGATATTCTAGACAACCAGGAAATTGAAAAAAGCAACAGCAGTGATACTAGTCTTCAGTATTCTGAAGAATAAAGACATGGCATGAATTTACTATTCAGTTCTTTCACTCTTCCTGCACAGTAATGCTGTATATATGTCGCTCTAACATTGGTCATTCACCTGATCTGTCTCTAAACAGTGTTGTCAATATTTGGATCATGCTAAATCAGAGGCACTCAACTGGATCCTTACAAAACAAAGATGGCAATGTCCTTAGTTGGGTGTGACCTGTGGGCTGGCCTACATTCGAACAACTGCAAGCTTCTAATTCTTTATTGGAAAATATTCCAACCTCGATGCTGTGCCTTTATGCCTTGAATCACATATATATCCTCACATTTTGGCTTTCTAACCCTGGAGCAGTTTATCACCTTTCTGTGGTGTCTGAATCAGGACCTGTGACCAATATATTTCACCTATGTGCTTCTTTGGCCTCTTTCTGAATTAAGTTCTTTTGCTAGCAAGCTTGCTCTGTGTGTGTGCTTCTATAGACTTGTGCTCTGCTCGACATTCCCTGTAAATGCTTGCAAAACCAAAAGGAACCACTTCAGATTCGGTCCTAGGAACATGTTCACCTGCAACAGGACCTAAAGCAAGGCACAGTTATAGCTTGGCACTTGAATACAAATGAATTCATTTAATCAGCAGATTGATCCCCAAATCTTCAGTTAACAGATCTCAAATTACTGGGTGCTAGGAAACAACTTGAACCATGTACTTTGTGTGCTGCATTTTAAATAGAAGCCACAGTGAATGAAGATGCTACAGGCCTGGAATTGCTAACCAGGAACAAGAGATGAGGTGTCTCTCTTAAGATTTTTTAAAACATTTTTTTTAACAATCAAAAAGTAACAATTGCAAAACTGGCATGTTGCAAAGAACCCGTGTTCAGCATGGATGTTTATTGGGAATGGGGACAAGGTGTGTGATGATATCATTATGCAAATGCTGTAGCTTATCTCCCCAGATGTTAAGACAGTTCTGGATGCATGGCTGCAGGTGCCATCTTGAATTTTTGGACTTCTTCCCTGAGAACTCCCTAATCCTAGAGAACTTTTAGAAAACGATAGATTATGCCAGCCAGTGCTTTATTGGTGCTCCAGTATAGATAAATAATACAATGATATCAATGATATAATACAATCATCCTGCAGGATTGGTGGGGGTGGGGGTAAGATACCTCACCAGTATTGGCCTTTGTTATTAATTTTTTACGGCAAGTGCATCATGGCCACCATTTGCTGAACAGGAAAACATTAGTACCACAGCCATTTTGATTGTGTACTATGCCATTAAAACAGACACGCTAACCTCCTTTCAGCCTACGTTTTAGGCAAACCCACCCTCACAAGATTGGTCGATGTTCTGTATGTCATATGAATTCTCATATTAGGTAAATCAGTTAAATTAAATTATAGCTCAGGTGAACACAGCTGATTATACAAGTCAATTGTACAAGCCAACTTTTCTGAATGCCCCTTCTTCCTTGACTTGTATTAAAATGCCAGATGTGTTCAGTGAGCTAAAAGGATGCTGTCCCTTTATGTTGAGGACTTGTTTCTAAAATCCTTTATATCCTGTTATGATATAATCACTCATTTTGCTCCCTTTTCCAAGATACTGTATTAATAGAAACATTAAGTAGACAAGACCTATTGTTTTATATACAGTAGTTGTAGATTAGGAAGCCAAAGTTATGGATGCTAGTACTATTTTTATTATAAAGTTACAGCAACAGAATCTTGCAAGTTTGAATACACTTCCCTCCTATGAGGGAAGATCCTGTCTGAAATGGTTTCTCAAATTATATTTCTGCCCCAGATTCAGATTTCTTTTATCTGACCATTCTCTTGGTTGCAGTTCTTCTTCCTATTCCTCAAGGTTATTCCTTCTCCCCATTAGAATCTACTACATGGTTCAAGGACTGCCTTAGCATATGGCAACATGATGTCTTCATTGCTGACCAATGGGCCAGATGAATTTGAAATAAGAGTTTGAAATCAATTATAAGCATCCTTTCCATGCGAAAATGTTTTTGTTTTGAATTCTTAAAAAAAAATGATTGATTGGGACTTTGAAAGTTGGACATTAAATGAAACCAGAAGTGACTAAAAATTACAATTAAGTGAGAAGAACATTTAAATTTGATATTACTGTCGGGCCTCGGCAGCCCGACACACGAAGGGGGGCCCCTCCACCCCCCCGGCACACCCGGCTTCCCTCCCACCGGCCCCACCTGGTTCCCGCATGGTCCGGAGCGTTCAGAGGCTCGCAACGCTCCCCTCTTCGCCTCCGGACGCGCCGCGGCTGTTTCCAGCGCCCGGCGGCGCGTCATCACGTGGCTCCCCGGCGAGGAAGGCTCCGGGACCCGAGCCTTCCCTTCTGGCGCGTCCGGATGCGCCGCAGCGGCAGCCCTCGCCTGGCGACGTGACTACGCGCGGCTCCCCGGCTCGGCCGGCTCCGGGGCCCGCGTCGCCTCTTCCGGTGCTTCCAGACGCGCCGCGGCTGCCGGCCTCGCCCTGCGGCGCGTCTGCGCGCGGCTCTCCGGCTCGGACGGCTCCAGGACCTGCGCTGCGGCCTCTGCTCCCTCGGAATGCGCCGCGGCTGCTGTGCTCGGTCGGCGGCAAGGGTGAGCAACGGACCCCGGCCTGCAGCCTGCCCGGTGGAGGCCTGAGCCGGCTCAACGTCTCTGCGGCCTGGGAGGGCTCCGACGCCATGCCTGCGCGGGACTGTGTGGCAACGCCGATAGAGGATGGGTCCCTCCCCCCTATGGTGTCCGGGTGGCTGGGTGACAGGGGGCTTCGGGGGTGGGTGCAGCGGGGAGTGGGTGAGGGAAAAGGGCACGGTGGTGGCGACACGTTGGGAGGGCCTTACCTGCCTGAGCGACGGGCGAAAGGCCTTGTAGGGGAGGGGTGGAGAAGTTATAGGGAATGGGAGGGCGGAGGCATGTTTGGGTGGAGTTTGGGTGGGGTTTTCGGATGTGTATATAACAGCGTTGGGTGCGGATAGCAGCCAACGCTGGCTTTGTTTCTCGTTGCGGCTATTGCTCTGAAGAATAAAGTGCTTCTAGACTGCAGCAGAAGTCTCTCGTTCCTGTGTTCGGCACCTACCCTGCTTGTTGCAGGACGAGCTTTGACAGAAAGCCAGCGTTGCCTCTAGCATTGCGGCCCTACTGCCTCTCGGCTGTGTTCCGTTCGTGCGCCATGGCGGAGGGTGTGCAAGGGGCCGCGTTGGAGCCTGCTTCGGAGGAGGCTGGTGTGGCCGGGGCGGAGGTGACAACCCCTGTGGAGAGGGACGTGGAGGACGTCCAACCGGTTGTGAGGCCCAAAGTGCGGGACGTGCAGCCAACAGACCCTGCGGTGGAGTCCCAGGGCGTCAGTAGCCAAACCCAGGGGGGGGAGTGGTGGCTGAGCTCGATCCTGGGGCGCACGGGGCCCGAGCAAGGACGAACGGCCCGGCCCGGTGGGGCTCCACTGGGTTGGAGGGAGCGTCGGCTTACCGATGATGATGGCGAGGAATACAGCTATTCAACTGCACCCGGGAGCCAAACTATGGATGTGCTGCGCGAAAGGTTCGGAGAAGTCGGGGCACGTGACGGCGGTTCCTGGGGAGTCATGGCTCCTGAAGAAGACATTGGACAGTGGTCTCTGGGGGGGGCACCCAGTCAGACAGCAACGTCCCGTTTCCGCCTGGCTAGCCCAAAGTTCAAGGTGCCCGGGGAGGGGGGCGTTCGGCCCCCATCCACACGAGCACAAGGGGGGCGTGAAGCGTGGCCAACGCCTGACCGGGGCCCTGGACGTCCCGCACCCAGGTCGGTGGGGGTGTCCCAGGCTCAGACCCGACCACCTGTTGGCCATTGGGGACCGGGCGTGGTGTGGGGACCCCCACCGCTCACTACAACCTATGATGGGCATCCCGACCGCCTGGCCATGTTCCTAGGGCAGGTGATTAACCATCTGGACGGGTACGCCCATACCTATTCATCACAGTGGGCGATGGTGGTGGCGGTCACCGCGTGCCTTCAGGGTGAGGCTGCGACCTGGGCAGCGGACCTCTACAGTGACCACGCCCGTGAGCTCGGGGACGTGGGGCTGTTTTTGGAAGCCCTACGCGTCCGCTTCGAGGATGTATCCCGCTTACATCGCGCGGAAGCCGAAGTGTTGGCCATCAGGCAGCGAGGACGGCCGGCAGAGGAGTACGTGCTTGAGTTCCGCAGGGTTGCGGGCAGGTTACGCTCGTGGCCCGAGCGCTTGCTGGTGCACCACTTCCGGGCCGGTCTTGATGGAGCTCTCCGGCGGGCATGTGTGGTGCGGGGGGTACCTGCACGGCTTCAGGACTGGTTCCGGGTGGCGGTGGAGCTAGACATTGGGTTGCAGGATACCCGGGGCAGACCAATAGTGGCCCCTGGAGCCTGGAGGACCCCGGAGGGCCCGAAGACAGAGAGCCGGAAGCCTGTGGCGGCGGCGACACAACCCGGCCCCCCACCGGCGCCCCGTCCAACAATCCGCTGCTTTCGCTGCGACCAACCGGGCCATCGGGCGGTGGACTGCCCGTTGCCTCCGCCGCGACCGGGGCCCAACCCTCCGGAGGCGCGGGTCCCGACCCCCAGAAGAGCTGCAGACCGCTCCAGAACAGCGTACCAGGTGGCTGACAACACACCCCGAACATCGACACCGATACGTCCAGTGGGCCCGGCGGATGGACGAACGGACACGTCCGACGGCTCTGAGGATCCCGAGTACGAGGAGGACCCGATGGTAAGCGCTCCGGTGTGTCCTTTTGTGCTGCCCGTGGTGTTGATAAGTCCACGAACGGGTGAGAGAAGGGAGTGTAAGGCTCTGATTGATACAGGCAGCACACGCTGCCTAATTAGCCTGGTGATGGCAAGGGAGGCTGGTATTCCCCTTCAGCGGCTCCCCAAACCTATCCGTTTTCAGCAGGTAGACGGGTCTCTTTTGGGTGGAGCACCTATTACGCATGTAACGGCACCGGTGAGGATGGAATTGGGTACACACTGGGAGACTCTCCGGTTTGTCGTGGTGCCGTCTATGACGGAGGCAGTCATCTTGGGGCTTACATGGTTGGACAGGTGGGGCCCCACGGTTTGGTGGGAGGGGGGATGCCGGCACCTTCGTCTTGGGACAGGGCCCCAGCCTCCTGAAAAGCATTCCTTCCTGGGTCCGGAGGGGATCGGTGGACCAGAGGGGGCCGCAGGGGTGGGTACCGGGCTTGAGACACAGGTACCACAGGAGTACAGCGATCTCGCAGACGTTTTTGATGAGAAGGAGTGTGACGCCTTGCCACCCCACCGCCCCACGGACTGCGCTATTGAACTGGAGCCAGGGGCAAAATTGCCGAAACCCCGCATGTACGCAATGGCACCCCGGGAAATGCAGGAGCTCCGTCAATACATAGACAGGAACCTGCGGCGGGGGTTCATCCAGCCCGCTCGGTCTAGGATGGCGGCCCCTGTCTTGTTCAGAGAGAAGAAAGACGGGACCCTAAGACTGTGCGTTGATTACCGGGGGGTCAACGCGGTATGTGTGGAGCACTTGTACCCCCTCCCTTTGGTGAAGGACCTTTTAGCTCATTTGGCTACGGGCCGGGTGTTCACCAAGTTAGACCTAAGGGAGGCATACTACCGCGTTCGGATAAAAGCTGGTGATGAATGGAAGACGGCTTTCAACTGCCCGTTGGGGAGCTTCCAGTTTAGGGTAATGCCGTTTGGCCTGCAAGGAGCCCCCGCGGTATTCATGCAGTTGATTAACCAAGTCCTGCATGACCATTTGTACCGGGGGGTTCTTGTCTATCTTGACGACATCCTCATATATACGTCCACGCTGGAGGAGCATGTCGCCTTAGTGCGGAGTGTGCTGACCAAGTTGAGGGATGCCCGGTTATATGTGAAGCTTTCTAAATGTGAGTTTCACAAGCCCCGGCTGGACTATTTGGGGTATCGGGTGTCCTCCAGCGGGGTGGAGATGGACCCGGGGAAAGTGGAGGCTATCCAGCAGTGGCAAGCCCCACGGACCCGAAAACAGTTGCAGAGTTTTCTAGGCTTCGCTAACTTTTATCGGCAATTTATTCCGCATTTCGCTTCCATCGCCCTGCCGCTCACGGACCTACTGCGAACTAAACAGATGGCAACGTCGCCGCGGCCAGGGCAGAAGCTTGCATGGACCACTACATGCCAGCGGGCTTTTGAGGCGCTCAAGGCGCAGTTTGCCAGGGAGCCCGTTCTGCAACACCCGAACCCTGACCTGCCCTACGTAGTACAGGCTGATGCAAGCGACGTGGCTGTTGGAGCTGTTCTTCTGCAACGGCATGCGGAGGGAGGATTGCGGCCCTGCGCGTACGCCTCCAAGAAGCTAACGACCGCGGAGAGGGCTTGGGCTATCTGGGAGAAAGAGGCCTTTGCGGTCCGCTGGGCCCTGGGGACCTGGAGACACCTTCTGGAGGGGGCTAGCCAGGAGTTCGAGGTTTGGACGGACCATAAAAACCTGGAAGCCCTGCAAACACCCCGCCGACTGTCCCCGAAACACGTACGGTGGGCCCAGTACTTCCAACGCTTCCGGTTTCGCCTCAAGTACGTGCCTGGGGGTAGGAATTTCCTGGCGGACGCCTTGTCTCGGCTACCGCAGTACGATTGCCGGAAGGAGGAGGTAGTGCAGGCACTGGTACCGCCGCCCCGCCCGGTGGAGGAGACGGAGCACAGGGCCAACACCGTGACAGACGATTTCCTGCGGACGTGTAAGGGAGCGTTGGCGACCGACGACTGGATGCGGGCGCACCCCGACACCCTCTCGTTGCGGGATGGTTTAGCTTGGCACGGGGCCAGGTTGTATGTGCCTGCAGCGGCACGACATCAGGCACTCTACCAATGCCATGACGCTAGGCAGGCAGGTCATTACGGGTTCGTGAAAACCCTGCATCTGGCCCGCCGCCAGTTCTGGTGGCCAACCATGAGACGGGACATTGAAAGCTATGTGCAGAAGTGCCGCATTTGCGCGACCACTAAGCCCTCTACCAAGAAACCGGCAGGCCTCCTGCAACAGGTGGCAGATCCCGTAAGACCTTGGCAGGACATTGCAATGGACTTTGTGGTTGAGCTACCGGAAAGCAGGGGATATAACGTGTTGTGGACAGTAGTAGACTTGTTCTCGAAACAAGCCCACTTCATCCCCTGTAAGGGATTGCCCTCGGCCCGTCGGTTGGCCTGGTTGTTCGTCCAACATATCTATCGTCTCCACGGGGTGCCACGGCGTATCATCTCCGACCGTGGGGTCCAGTTCACGGCTCGGTTCTGGAGGGAGTTCGTACGTTATATTGGAGCAACACAGGGTCTGAGCTCGGCGTACCACCCAAGCACGAATGGAGCCGCGGAACGTGCAAACGCGGCAGTGGAGCGATACCTGCGTTGTTATGTGTCATACCAACAGTCCGAATGGGTGGACTTGTTATCCTTCGCGGAAGTTGCCTACAACAACGCAGTGCATAGCAGCACTGGGTTCTCCCCCTTTAAAGTGGTATCCGGTTACGAGTTTGTTCCTATCGCAGGGTGCGATCAGGGGGCCCCAGCATCCTGCACACCTGGGGCGTGGATGCACCGGTTGGAGGAGGTGTGGGGGGTGGCTAAGAAGGCGTTAGAGCGAGCAGCAGAATCATACAAAGAGCAGGCGGACAGGAAAAGACGGCCGTTAGCACCTCCCAAAGTAGGTGATCTCGTCTACCTCTCTACAAAATACCTGCGGCTGCAGGTGCCATGTAGAAAGCTAGGACCCAAATACCTCGGACCCTTCCGAGTTATACAGGTAATCAATCCCGTCACCGTCAGACTCCGGCTACCTCCTCTACTTGGAAAGATACACCCCGTTTTCCACAGCAGCCTGCTGAAGCCTGCTACGACCGCCTCCGCGGCGGCAGGGGAGGGTGGCCCGGAACCTGTACAGGGCAGTCACTATGAGGTACAGGAGATCCTGGACTCCCGGAAACGTAGGGGGCGGGTGCAATACTTGGTGCTCTGGAAGGGGTACCCCATGGAGGAGGCCACCTGGGTACGGGAAGAGGATGTGTGTGCACCACGCCTTCTCCGTGCTTTCCACCGGAAACATCCGGGGAAGCCGGGGGAGACCTCGGGGGGGACAGTTGCTCACGTTACGGATCGCTCACCTCTCTCTTCTTGCATTCCAGGTGGGCCCCTGGTAGAGGGGGCAGCATGTCGGGCCTCGGCAGCCCGACACACGAAGGGGGGCCCCTCCACCCCCCGGCACACCCGGCTTCCCTCCCACCGGCCCCACCTGGTTCCCGCATGGTCCGGAGCGTTCAGAGGCTCGCAACGCTCCCCTCTTCGCCTCCGGACGCGCCGCGGCTGTTTCCAGCGCCCGGCGGCGCGTCATCACGTGGCTCCCCGGCGAGGAAGGCTCCGGGACCCGAGCCTTCCCTTCTGGCGCGTCCGGATGCGCCGCAGCGGCAGCCCTCGCCTGGCGACGTGACTACGCGCGGCTCCCCGGCTCGGCCGGCTCCAGGGCCCGCGTCGCCTCTTCCGGTGCTTCCAGACGCGCCGCGGCTGCCGGCCTCGCCCTGCGGCGCGTCTGCGCGCGGCTCTCCGGCTCGGACGGCTCCAGGACCTGCGCTGCGGCCTCTGCTCCCTCGGAATGCGCCGCGGCTGCTGTGCTCGGTCGGCGGCAAGGGTGAGCAACGGACCCCGGCCTGCAGCCTGCCCGGTGGAGGCCTGAGCCGGCTCAACGTCTCTGCGGCCTGGGAGGGCTCCGACGCCATGCCTGCGCGGGACTGTGTGGCAACGCCGATAGAGGATGGGTCCCTCCCCCCTATGGTGTCCGGGTGGCTGGGTGACAGGGGGCTTCGGGGGTGGGTGCAGCGGGGAGTGGGTGAGGGAAAAGGGCACGGTGGTGGCGACACGTTGGGAGGGCCTTACCCGCCTGAGCGACGGGCGAAAGGCCTTGTAGGGGAGGGGTGGAGAAGTTATAGGGAATGGGAGGGCGGAGGCATGTTTGGGTGGAGTTTGGGTGGGATTTTCGGATGTGTATATAACAGCGTTGGGTGCGGATAGCAGCCAACGCTGGCTTTGTTTCTCGTTGCGGCTATTGCTCTGAAGAATAAAGTGCTTCTAGACTGCAGCAGAAGTCTCTCGTTCCTGTGTTCGGCACCTACCCTGCTTGTTGCAGGACGAGCTTTGACAATTACAGAATGGAGCAATATAGTTTAACATTGGATAAACTGAAGGATATTCATGAACAATGGACCCAGACATAAATTTTAACAGTAGGCCATTAGAGATGGAATGTTTTTAAAAGAAATTATGGAAGTGGAACAAGTTTTACTCGACCAAGACTGAAAATAATCTGAAAGTGGATTTAAAAACAACAGACTATGAGAATGATATAGAAAAAGATGATTCACTGGATATACAATTGAAACCAGATGATGTCTTAATTAATAATTAAGAAGATTCTACCTCCACCCTTTGTGTACATTGCTCCCTTTCTCACATCTTTGCCAATTTAAGGTTAATTTTAATGCTAATATTTATTAATGTAATATTTTAAAGGTTTATTCTGTTGCTTTTAATTATTGTAAGCCACCTACAATTGCCTCTTGGTGAAATGAGTGACATAAATTTCATCATAAATAAATAAATATTGGATTTACAAAGAGCTTTTTGAAGCCCGAAAGAATTTTGTGAGAAGGGACAGAGAAAAAAATGAAATCAAGTTCTAAGTCATTATTTAAAGGGATTAAAGATCAATATTGATAAAAGCAAAACGGAAGAATATAAAGTTGATTTATTTGATCAAAGTTAAAATAGATAATTTGATATTTCTTATGAGAGTCCCTTAATGGACTTTTGCTGATCAGGCCTGAATGACAAGACCTTAAGGATTTGTTTTTAAATAAGAGATGGGATATGGGAAGAAGAGGACCTTTATTATATTTTAAAAAGAGAGTAAAATGTTTTTTTTATTTAAAAAGTTTTACAATACATTTTGACTTTAATCCCCCCCTCCCCCACCCCTATCTAGCGCTCCCTATCCCTCTCCCCCATTCCCTCCTCGCCCCCGACTTCCCAGAGCTAAATACAGGGTATAAAATCGAAAAACAAACATAAGCACCCCTATGTTATCAACAATAAACTATTAATTCTATCTCCCTCTAGCTCATATAAAATGAATACAAACAATATTAATATTACAAATAAAGTAAAAAAGAAAAAGAGAAAACAGAAAAAGAGCTTTACTCAGAATAGATTTTCTTAATCCCAGTCCTTATTCATATTAATTTCAAAAAAAAAAAGAAAAAAAAATTTCTTTCTCGTCTATGATAAATTTAATCCATTGAGATTCTAATTTAAAAATTTAATCACCAATCTTGACACCCCAAAACCTTTGGAGCACGTCTGTCATAACCCCCATAACTTCTTTGGACCGCGCCACGTCCACAGCTTCACTGTAAGTATGCTTTGGAGATTCCATAACTTCCTGCTGGTCTTGCTCTTGCTCTCGTCTTGCTCTTCTTAGGGCGGCACGCATCATCCTCTGGCCTCCTGCAACGACCGATGAGACTGTAACTTGATCCCCTCCAACACCATTGTCCTCTGTCTGTCTATCTGCAACATCTTGAAGCTTTCCCTCGCCGTATCCCTTTACAGCTTCCAAAAATGATAGGGGGGTTGCTTTTAACACATTACTATAAAAATCACGTGCCTGGGCCACAGTAACCAGACGATGTCTTTTACCTTCATGCGTCACCACCAGTCCAACTGGAATCTCCCATCTAAACTTAATATCACATTTCTTAAATTCCTGTACTAGAAATGCAAAATCTTTCCTTCTCCTTAAAATCTTCGGAGGAATCTCTTTTAAAACCAAGACTTCTTGCTCAGCCACTACCAATTTAGTATCATAGGCAGCTTGAATGACTTCATCTCTAATTACTCTCTTTGTAAAATAGACCACCTCATCTCTGGGTAACTTCCTCTGTCTTGCAATCCATGAATTTACACGAAAAATTTTGTCCATATTTCCCTCAATTTCAGATGCTGGCTGGCCCAGTACCCCTTCCAGAGCCTCAGAAATCAGCTGCTTTAAATCTTCTTTACAATTCTCCTTTAAACCCCTGATTCTAATAGCATACTGCATCTGATGATACTGAACAAGGCTCAATTCTCCGTCCATTTTGTCCCTTATATCTTCATTTTCTAATACCTTTGCTTCTAAGATAGAGTTCTTTTGACTGAGATCCTCCACTTTTACATCCAGCTGTTGCACACATTCAGCTACAGATTCAATCATAGACAACATGTCCACCCTCATTGCTCTAAACTTCTCTTCCATCTTCTTCTCCAATTTCTCCTCCATTTTCTCCTCCAGCTTTTTCAACTTTTCATCCATCATGTCAGACATCAAATTTACTCTGGAGAGTAAAATGTTTTATGCTTGTAGTGAAAGGGTAGGTAATTTCTTTATATAGCTCTTCTTTTTCTTCCCTGTACTTACAGTATTTTTTTCTATTTTTCTTTTTTCCTTTCTTCACTGTCTAATTTTTAAATATTTTAGTCTTTAAAGTTAGCTTTTTTAATTGTAATGTTTAATAAAATTACTACATAGCAGAGAGAGGGGCAAATTATTCAGTGCTCCATGGCAACGAAAATTATCTCATGGGTAGTTTTTTGAGGACTGCCTCTCAGTGGTAGATTGGAGCCAAGGCCAAAGCTGAGCTTGCGACAGAAGCAGATGGAGCGTTTTTCACATTCTTTGCAATTCACCCATCTTTCATCTGTCCTCTGCCCAGCTGGCACAGGAGCAGGTCACCCATGCCAGAACTGTCAAATGATCACTTGTGCAGGGCTTTTGAAACTAGGTGCAGGGTTGTCACACTGTTGCAGCAAATATGTGAAAGAAAAAGACGGTTCTAAACACCTCACAGTGGAGTTTATGGGAAAGGTTCTACTAGAAGGGAATATATGTAGCTCAGGATTGAACTGTGGATCCTTGGTGTTCTCTAACTTTGGTCCTTTGCCTATAGATATTTCATTACCCAACTAATTGGGTAGTGCCGCATCATCACAGAGCACCAAGGACTCCATGTTCTACTACAATAGTTCCTGAATAAATGTATATCTGTCCACTAAGGCAGTGTTTTTCAACCTTGGCCACTTTAAGATGGGTGGACTTCAACTTCCAGAATTCCCCAGCCAGCAACGCTGGCTGGGGAATTCTGGGAGTTGGAGTCCACCCATCTTAAAGTGGCCAAGGTTGAAAAGCATTGCACTAAGGAATACCATATACACTATATAGGCACTAAGGAATACAATATACACTACATAGGACTGCACATCAGGGAGATGCAAAAAAAAATCTTCAATTTTTTAATTGTGAAAAAAAAATTCGCAATACTTCCAGAGTTTCAACATACTGTAGTTTCTCTGCGGTCATCTTGTGGACGCTATTCAGAAAACAAAGCAACCGGTCTCTGGGGAGAAAGACACTGTTTGAAAAAGAGGCTACGTGTGAAAGCTATTCTGGAATGCAAAGTCGCTGGTCGTTCGAGTATTGTTCCCCCCCCCCCTCCAAGGCTTCGTCCACTTTCCCAAACTTCCCCCACTTCCTCATAACGAAGAAGGTGCTTCTTGATCGCTCCGAGTGTTATTCCACCACCACCACCACCCCAACACCCACACGCCCACAAACGCAAGCTCACGCCGCTAACCCGCCTGAGGGGAAGCGATTTGCCATTCCCCCCGCCCACAGCGGAACGGGGTAGCCGCCGTCCAGGCAGGTTCAACCCTCCAAAACCAGAGACTTCAGTCACCGGGCGGGAGCGAGCGCGAGAGCATGCGCGGGGCTTCCAAGTCTCCGTCAAACCAGCGCCAGCCGGTGTGCCGCACGCCTGGAAGACCGGGCAAATGACAAGAGATGGGCTGGTGGGAGGGAGGGAGGAGGAGGAGGAGGTTCACGTCGAGGCGAGCTCCTCTGGGGACAAAAGGGCAACGATCGGGAGGGGAGAGTGGAGGATATAAACCCCAACTCAGCCCCAGCCCCTTTTGCCTCCCTCTCCTCTTTTGCGCCAACCGGGAAAGGCGCCGGACGCTGAGTGAAAATGCCTCTTGCAGCGCTTCCCGGGAATCGGTGGAAAGCACCCACGGCTCTTTCATCCCAATTCTCGGGAGGCATTCCGGAGTGAAACGGTCCCGTTCGGGGTGAGTTGGTGACGGGTGCTCGGCCTATTCTCTTCCCCCCCCCCCCGCCCCCTCGTTCCAGGCCGGGCTGGCTTAGGTTTGGTTAGGGGCGCTTCGGCGAGGAAGGATGCGATCGCCCACAGGTAGAAAGCCAAGATAGGCGGCGGCGGCGGCGCAGCTTTGTCTGCTGGCGGCGATGAAGATTGGCTGCTGCAGAGAGGTAACTGGCGGTCACTCGCCTCTCGTCTCCGGAGGCTGCTGTGGCTGGCCGGAGGTTCTTTGCGGCGCTAGATTCTCCCCGGAAAGCGCCTTTTGAGCCGCGCTTCCCGAATTCCCTGGCCCGCACTTGGCTGGCGACCTGGTGTCCGGCTGGGGTTGCTCCTCGGTGCGCTGATCCCTGGTCTTTAGACGCTCAGAGGCAGATCCTGTCTTTAGGGGGGGGGGGGGGCTTTTATGAAATTTATATAATTTATGTTGTGATGTCATTTATATTAATTTTAAAAAGCAGAACATGGTTTTAATAGATTTCATTACTCCTGTAGGCTCCAAGTCCAAAGTTGTTCTTATCGGGAACACTGTGGTTTGTGAGATAAAGTGGTGGCCTTAGATTGCAAAGCTCAACTATGGAGCTACTGAATTACTGTTTTTCAGCTTGATCTACCTCAAAATTTTATTGTGAAGATTCAAATGAGTATGCGTGTGTTTACTGTTTATGCTCTTGTGAGATCATGTAAAATGATATATAAGTGCAACAAAGGAATATTCATGTGGATGAGTGCAGTAACAACAGTGCAGTTTCAAAGAATAGCCTTCCCAATCTAGCATCTGCCAATTCATGGCTAATGTTGGCTGGATATGAAGAGTATTTCAATACAGGTCACGGATTGCAGGTTGGGAAAGGTTGCTAAATAGGCATACTTATTTCTATAGCAAGCCTGCCATAATAGTAATATTACTACCTTTTTATTTAAACAAGTAATAATAGTAACAAGTACTACTCAATGTGCTTTATAATCTATTTTATTTATTAAACCTTTTTACACCACCCATGTCCCCTACAAGGTGATTCTGAGTGGCTTACAGATTATAAAACAAGTAAAAAATAATGAAAAGATTAAAACAACACAAAGTTAAAATATTGTTAAGAATCTATGTTGCAGAAGAAGGGCCAAATTCATTTTTAGGTATTAAACATGATAATCTTTTCCAAGATGGTTCTTCCTAAACAAATTAGTATCCCAAAATTAAAAGTTGACCAATAGCTTTTAATAACGTGCAACATTGAGTGTGTTGAAAATTTTTTTTAAAAAAAAGTTTGTCATTTGTGCACTATTTGATTTTAAGACACATTACTCCACTGGTGATTTTAAACCCATGTACCCGGCAACCCTATGCTGCTTCCTTAGAAATTTTACAGTAATATATCTGGAGAAGTTTCGCATGATAAGCATTTAGTTTTCTTGGTAAGGCAAAAGAATTGTGCATCAGGCCCTCATAGTACACAGAATTATTTAGGATTGTACATACTTTTTCAGTCTATTTCCAAATAACTTTATTTGTAAATGCAAAATTATTTCTTCATAATTTATTTATAGTAGTTGAATTGTAAGAGTTAATATTTATTTTTCTCAGCCTATGCTTTTCAGCAATGTTGGTCCAAGTGCTATTCCCTCTTCAGCCTAATAGACCTGTTCTGTGTTGTAGGCCTACATACCTAAAGGATGCCAGACTGGAAAAAGCTGGACTCTCATACATATTATCTTTTAGATACTTTAATGGGGAAGTGGTGCGATGGTATTATAATATGTACTGTAGATGTTAGCTGTGCACCCATTAGAATTATGAAAGCAGCAAAGAAAGTAGCATTTTCTCCCGTGTAATCGGAATGGAACATAACTCTTAAAGGCTGCTTATTTCTTCTATCAGGAATAGGCGACTTGAAGCCTCTGTATTACATCTGGCCCCTAAAGACCTTTTTTATGATTCTCAGAACTCCCTCTATTAATGAAGTTCAATTAGTTGAATGCCAAACATTGGCACATTCCCACAAAATATGAAATGGATGAAAATTATAGAGAAATACTTAAAACTCTCTCCAAAATCAGGAAAATTCCAATGCCTTCAATGGGTAAATGTGGTTGCCTATTTTTCATAACTGTCATTCTCACCATTCTACTCAATATATTTAACGTGATTGATGTGGGAGATAATCAGGCTGAGACTCAGGGAAGGGTCAAATATGTCATCAGTCATGAATCCCTTCACACCCACAAGAGATCTAAGTCCAGCCCACCTTGAATTCCTTCTATTCTTATCTCCCGCTAATTTCCCTTGCCTCTAGTACAGGTAGTCCTCAACTTACAACAGTTTGTTTAGTGACCATTTGAAGCTATAACAGTACTGAAAAAAGTGACTTAGAACCATTTTTCACACTTATGACCATTGTAGCATCCTCATGGGCACATGATTTAGATTTGAAAACTGACTCACATTTATGACGGTTGCATGTCCTGATGTTATGTGATCCCCTTTTGTGACCTGGCAAGCAAAATCAATGGGGAAGCCAGATTCACTTAACAGTTGTGTTATTAATTTAACAACTGCAACAATTCACTTAACAAATGTGGCAAGAAAAGTCATAAAATGGGGCAAAACTCACTTAACAACTTTCTCACTTAGCAACATAAATTTTGGGCTCAATTGTGGATGTAAGTTGAGGACTACCTATAGTTCAGATTCTTGTAGAGAGCTCAAGCTTACAATAAATCTTTATACCCATTTGTACTGTCTGGATCTCTTAATTTTGGTCAAAGGTTGACACTAGTGTTCAGTAGTCCCACATCTAGTGATACGAGTTCAAAGGGCTCTTGATATCACCAAGAATCAAGCTGATTTTGATTCTTGGTGACATCACAAACACATCACTGTAGATTTCTTGGTAACAGCAGGGAAGTGGTTTGTCATTGGCAGACCATTCCCAAACTAGCCTGTATTACTGGATTTATGCCAGGACCTTGCCTCATGAGCTCTCAGATGATGATGATGAGGAGGAGGAGGATCAGGAGATTTGTTTTTAAAACAATAGCAAAGTTGCCAAGGAATGCTAGGCTAAATCGCTTCAGTCAGACCTAGTGAGACTAGTCTGTAAAGAGGGAATTCTGCTGTATGTGTTCTCTTCTTATTTTCCTTTCTTCCTTCAGAATGAAAGAATAATTCCATTAATCCAGGATACCTCCAAAGCAGTGTTTTTCAGACTTGGCAAATTGAAGATGTGTGGATTTCAGCTCCCAGAAAAGGAATTCTTAGAATTAAAGTCCCCACAACAGATGGAAACTAGTTAAGGAGAGAAGCAACCTAGGAAACTTCCTGACAGTTAGAACAATTAACCAGTGGAACAACCTGCCTCCAGAAGTGGTGAATGCCCCAACACTGGAAGTTTTTAAGAAGAGACTGGACAACCATTTGTCTGAAATGGTATAGGGTTTCCTGCCTGAGCAGGGGGTTGGACTAGATGACCTCCAACTTTACTATTATGATTATGATTAAATCTTCAAGTTGCCATGTTTGAAAAACACTGTTCTAAAGGATGTATTAGTTCTGCTGCCATCACTAAACCTTCTCCCGAGCTTATTTATTTATTAAACACATTTTTAAGGCTGCTCAACTCATACATGGTGACTCCAGGCAGCTTACAACACTTGCAAATGCTTTTGTTTGTCTCTCTATTCCTTTAGATATATTTGAGTAGGTAGGCTGTGGGCATGATATAAAAGAGCAAAATTACTTCCTTAATGTTAAACATGAACTTTTACAGGTAGTCCTCACTTAACTAGCAGTTGCTTAGCAATTGAAGTTAGGATGCACCCTCCCAAAAGCCAATTCCGAAATTCCGGCAGCTATACCCACCTCCTTAATCATATAACTGCATTTTGGGGACTTGGCAACCAGCTCACCCTCAGGGCCAATTGCAGTGTTCCACAATCATGTGACCACAATTTACAAACATTTTTACCCCCTGGTTTCTGGCCTTTTCAGCTGGTTTCCCTGCAAAAAACCCACATAGAAATATTTTTAATTTGCTTAATTACTGTTGTGTTTGCTTAATAATCACCACCAAAAAAGGTGTAAAATTGGGTTCAGTCACATGGGTACCTCAACTTACTGCTGTCATGACTTACAGTGGAAATTCAGGACTCCATTCGTTGTGGACCACCTGCATTAATTAACTTAAAATAGGATGTACCGGTAAACAGATTCCCTTAATAGCATAGTGTTATCTATTGGCTTGTTGTCTTTCTTTGCACTAAACATATATTCATAAGCGTGCCTGTCACCAATAGAGGCTTATCTGGTGCTAAATCTCTAAGCTTCCTTCAGACCCTTCTAGTCCATGCCTCCTAAATCTCACTATCCTCAGTTCCGCCCTTTCCTGTAGAATATCAATTGGGGGAGTTGCTCTGCATGTCTATGCTCTGGTTGTCAGTTTTATTGCCCACTTGTCTCAGTTGGCCAGCACATAGAGGGCCAAAGGCAATTTTACACATAGGGGAGGCAGATATTGTTTCTGTTTAAGAAGCAGCTTAGCATGATATATTTTGCTGGGATAATGCCATTGCATGTGAAGCTTGTTAAACTTGCTGTAATTGCTCCTTGTTGATACCTAAAACTCATGAGCCAAACTGCCGTAAAACCATGCTTCCTACATCTTTCCCTGAATTGTAATGAAAAATTCCTTTTCAGTTGTTCCTGATTAGTTTGTTCTCTGATTAACAGCTGTGAAAGATATGTGTTTGGATAATTCATTGTATATGAATCGAGAGCCTGTTTAATATAATGATTAAGATACCAGGCTAGAAACAGGGAGACCATGAGTTCTAGTTCCACTTTAGGCATGAAAACCTTTCGGGTGACCGGGTCAGTCACTCTCTCCCAGCCTACACAGGATTGTTGTTGTGGAGAAGTAGGAGGAGGAAGGAGGATGCCTTCGCTGCCTTGAGTTATTTATAAAAATAATAAGCGTTCCAGAGTCACCTTATAGGCAAGATGAGTGGCATAAAATAATAATAAATATATTATTATTCATACTGTATATATATAGTTAATGTTTCTTTTGACAATGCCAACTCTCACTCCCAAAAGTGTCAGAAGAATTTTCTTTCATACTAACATTTTTGCTTCTTCTAACAGTTGTTACATTCCTTGTAAACAAATTACATGGTGGCCATTCCCTTTCAAATAGGATTTGCACTTCTTAACATTTCTCTGTCCAATTTCCTGTCTTTAGAGAGCATTCTAGCAAGGGATACATATCATTCACTTGCTCATCTGTTTCAAAATTTTTGTATAACTTGCGGTTTTAATGTTGTGTTTTGTGTTAAACAAAACTGCTTTTGTCCTTGATACATTAATTTTCAGATCCATACTCCTTGTTACAGTTTGTAGCATGTCTAACATTCACTGGAAATCATTTACAGTAGTTTCTCAGTCCAAAACACATCATCTGAATACCCACTCACAAACACGCACACTCTTTCACATCCTCAATCAATGTACCATTATTAAACACAGATGCAATCTTCACATACTTGTGAAACAAGTTGCATAGATATCTCAAAAATGAATCATGTATGTATTTCCATTTTTTCAGAAATGAAAAATATGGCCAAAATGGCTAAAATATGCAGCAACGTGGAAACAAATGTTTTAACACAAGTAAAACAATATATATTTGAAGTACCGCCTTCCATGATTCAGTGTAACTACAATTAAAATTAATCTTAAGCTAAAACACTAAATAAAAACATTACAAACTCAATATACATTACGTTACCAGTAACTATGTTATTTTTATAGTTATTGGTAATGTGATGTATATTGGCTTTGTAACGTTTTATAGAAAATCTTGTACTTGTAATCTAACACCTCAGTTTCTGATTTTACTAATAAAATTTAAAACAGATAGCCCTATCATGTAACTTTACTGTCATTCTCACCATCTACTCCCAACTGTTTTGGATTATGAAATCATAGACGCTAAATATGTGGGTGAGATACGCTGATGACACATAACATATTTTGAGATCACGGTGAATAAGATTTAGAAAAATTCTGACATCATTTTAATCAACAAAATCCAGCAATAATATTTGCAGTAAAAAAGAACAGAAAAATGTGCTGTGTCCCTGGATGTTCTCATACAAAGCACAATAATCATTAGTAATTGGTCAGCCAAGCCACACTGATAAATATTGTACCTCAACTACCAGTCAAATTATCCAGAAGGAAAAAAAATAAGAAGCATGAAGCTCAGTTACAATATGTACTAACATGGAAGATAAGACATGGGAATGTAAGAATACAAAATTCTTAAAAAAATAACTAATCAAGGACAATTAAATAGAGAATGAAAACACGAAACTCAAAAAACAGCAAACAAAGATACATTGCAACAGTTGATATAGTATATAGTGGGATATACAAGGATAGAAAGCTATGCTTTTCTAGAAAGCAAATTACTGATTTGCATTTTAAACATACTGCATAATCTTTCAGTTATTTTGTCTTGTATATCATTGAGAGCTATACTGTGAAAATATAATATATATATAAAATATATGTACATATATCCATGAATCAAGGCAAGCTGGACATGGTCAAACAAGAGATGACAGGACTGAACATCAACATCTTAGGAATCAGGGAACTAAAATGGACAGGAATGGGTAAATTTAATTCAGATGACCATCAGGTATAGTACTGTGGGCAAGAATCCCTCAGAAGAAATGGAGTAGTCTTCATAGTCAATAAAAGAGTAGAAAAAGCAATACTGGGATACAATCCCCAAAATGACAGAATGATCTCAGTTCGAATCCAAGGCAAACCATCCAATATCACAGTAGTCCAAGTCTACACCCCAACCACTGGTGCTGAAGAGGATGAAATTGACCGGTTCTATGAAGCCCTACAGCACCTTATAGAACTAAGGGGATTGGAACACTAAAGTAGGAAGCCAGAAGATAACCGGAATAACAGGCAAGTTTGACCTTGGAGTACAAAATGAAGCAGGGCACAGGCTGACAGAATTTTGTCAAGAGAATACGATGGTCATAGCAAACACTCTTTTTCAACAACCCAAGAGATGGCTGTACACATGGACATCACCAGACGGTCAACACAGAAATCAGATTGACTATGTGCTCTGCAGCCAAAGATGGAGATGCTCTATACAGTCAGTAAAAACAAGACCAGGAGCTGACTGTGGCTGAGACCGTGAGCTTCTCATTGCAAAATTTAGGCTAAAACTGAAGAAAGTAGGGAAAAGCACTAGGCCATTCAGGTATGAACTAAATCATATCCCTGATGAATATACAGTAGAGGTGACAAATAGATTTAAGGAATTAGATCTGATAGACAGAGTGCCTGAAGAACTATGGATGGAAGTTCACAACATTGTACAAGAGGTAGCAACTAAAACCATCCCAAAGAAAAAGAAATGCAAGAGAGCAAAATGGCTGTCTGAGGTAGCTTTGCAAATAGCTGAGGGAAGGAGGGAAGCGAAAGGCAAGGGAGAAAAAGAAAGATACACTCAATTGAATGCAGAATTCCAGAGAATAGCTAGAAGAGATAAGAATGCTTTCTTAAATGAACAGTGCAAAGAAATAGAAGAAAACAATAGAATAGGGAGGACCAGAGATCTCTTCAAGAAAATTGGAGAGATGAAGGGAACGTTTAACGCAAAAATGGGCATGATAAAGGACCAAAATGGCAGGGACCTAACAGAGGCAGAAGAGATTAAAAAGAGGTGGCAAAATTACACAGAAGAACTATACAAGAACGAACTTAATGTCCCTGATAACCATGATGAGGTGGTCACAGACCTCGAGCCAGACATCCTAGAATGTGTAGTGAAATGGGCCTTAGGAAAGCTGAGCAACAACAAAGCTAGTGGAGGTGACAGTATTCCAGCTGAGCTATTCAAAATCTTAAAAGACGATGCAGTAAAAGTGGTACACTCAATTTGCCAGCAAATTTGGAAAACTCAACAGTGGCCACAGGATTGGAAAAGATCAGTTTACATTCCAGTTCCAAAGAAAGGCAGTGCCAAAGAATTCAAAGAATTCAAACTATTGCACCATTGCACTCATTTCACATGCTAGTAAAGTTATGCTTAAAATCCTACAAGCTAGCCTCCAGCAGTATGTGGATCGAGAACTACCAGAAGTACAGGGAGGATTTTGAAGAGGCAGAGGAACTAGAGATCAAATTGCCAACATACGCTGGATCATGGAAAAAGCTAGGGAGTTCTAGAAAAACATTTACTTCTGCTTCATTGACTATGCTAAAGCCTTTGATTGTGTGGATCACAACACAACTGGACATGGAACCACTCTGATTAGTTCAAAATTGGGACAGGAGTCTGGCAAGGCTGTATACTGTCGCCCTGCCTATTTAACTTATATGCAGAGCACATCATGAGAAAGGCAGGGCTAGATGAATCAAAAGTTGGAATTAAAATTGCCGGGAGAAATATCAACAACCTAAGGTATGCAGATGATACCACTCTAATGGCAGAAAATGAAGAGGAACTAAAGAGCCTCTTGTTGCGGGTGAAGAAGGAGAGTACAAAGGTTGGCTTGAAACTTAACATTAAGAAAACCAAGATGAGAAGGAAGGACTCACTGGAGAAGAGCCTAATGCTGGGAAAGATTGAGGGCAAGAGAAGAACGGGATGACAGAGAATGAGGTGGCTGGATGGAGTCACT
The DNA here is from genome assembly GCF_947247035.1 of Vipera ursinii. Classification (NCBI taxonomy): domain Eukaryota; kingdom Metazoa; phylum Chordata; class Lepidosauria; order Squamata; family Viperidae; genus Vipera; species Vipera ursinii. The sequence continues at coordinate 30,060,522 of NC_139518.1, forward strand.
GAAGCAGTAGGCATGAGCTTAAATGGACTCCAGAAGATGGTAGAGGACAGGAAGGCCTAGAGGAACGTTGTCCATGGGGTCACGATGGGTCGGACACGACTTTGCAACTAACAACAACAACAAAATATACTACATATTCACTATGATAGCTTAGTCCATCTGACTAGTTTCAACACCTTCAGATAACTAGATCAGTATCAAAAAATTTGCCAGAAGAAGGGGGAATACTGAGAGACTTAGTTAAATTTGAAAATCTTATACCATAGTATATAACCCAGAACATCTTATTATTGGGTCTTATTAAAATTGCGGTGAAATGTGAGTCAAAATTGAACAAATCAGTGGTCAAACTTTTAATTTGGAATTGACACTTAGTGAACAGAATTTATTGTAGTATAGTTCATAATTTCATTTAATAATGTTTAATAACAAACACACATGCACATACAAATAGTATGATATAAGGATATACCATAAATTCAATAAATCAATAAGTACACTGAAAAGAACAGGAGAATTCAAAAGAGTAGGACAAAAATGCATAAAGAAATTCCCCCAAAACCTGCAGAAAGGAACCATTTTTGGAAACACATGTCACTCCATAGGAGAAACAGGGTAGGCACTGAAGAACAGATAGGAAGAACATTGGACTCCACCAAAATATCAAATGATCAAAACGTGAGAAATTGAGTTGCTGATAAGGCACCATAACAGACTACTCTAGGAAAATATGAAAATCATAGTATTTGAAGCCCAGAGATATAAGAGGAAGAACTGAATTGGAATAGTCAGCACAAAAATATTTGGAGAACAAAAGCACTGAACTTAGGAGAGAATGAAACACTGGATTCTTTAGACCATGTGACGTCTCGATGAAGCTGAAATTATGATCTGCCTATATTCAATTGAATTTATTTGTGTTGATGACAATTGGTTTATTGTCATAATGATGTATTTTATACATTTACAATTGTGTTGTGCATTAATTTTTATGTAACTGAAAATGACCAATAATCAAAGAAGATTAACCAATAATCACATTCTGTTCATTACTATAATTCTTCTCATTCTGTTTCAAACAGCTCACATCTTATTTCCCTGCATTTATTTTTTTATTAATTCTGTTGAAGATTAGTCTATTTTTAATACATTTTCATACAAAACTTGTATTTTGTCTTTGTGCAGTCATTATACTATTACTCTAGTATTTTCACTTGTTTCCTTTTTGTTCTGTATCTGTTTTTTCCATCTACCCCCAAAATGTTCTGTCTCACATTCAGAATCTCTGATTAGTCATGTACTCCCACTATTCCTCTCTATATTTCATCACAATCAAATCAATAAGGCTTTTAGATTTATAATATATTTATGTGCCATAGATTTACACATAAATATGTGTTCAAAAGGGACCTTTTTTCTAAGATACACAGTCACCATTTTGATTCATTTTTGTGACTTAAGAGTAGTCCAATCCCATTTTGTATTTGTATTTGTATTTGTATTTATTAAATTTGTATACCGCCCTTCTCCCAAGGGACTCAGGGCGGTGAACAGGGCACATATAAATAGAGGATACAAAAATTAAAAAAGAATTAAATAATCGCCCAGATAAAACAGTAACAATATAAAAACCCAATTAAAAACCCTAACTTCCCCCATCAGGCCAGGCCAGCTTGTTCAAATAAATGGGTCTTCAGACCGCGTCGGAAAGAGCGAAGGTCCGGTGCTGTCCGGAGCTCAACCGGCAGTTGGTTCCATAAAGCCGGAGCGCCCACAGAGAAGGCCCTCCCCCTGGGGGCCACCAGCCGACATTCTCTGACCGGGGGCACCCTGAAGAGACCCTCTCTGTGGGAACGCACAGGGCGGAGGGAAGTTGACACCGGCAGCAGGTGGTCCCCGAGGTACTCCGGACCCATGCCATGTAGGGACTTAAAGACCATTACCAGAACCTTGAATCTCACCCAGAAGACAACTGGTAACCAATGCAGCTCACGGAGCAAAGGTGTAACGTGGGAGTACCGGGAAACTCCCAAGACAACTCTCGCGGCCGCATTCTGTATCAGTTGGAGCCTCCGAGTGGTCTTCAAGGGAAGCCCCATGTAAAGAGCATTGCAGTAGTCCAGACGAGAGGTCACGAGCGCATGAGTGACCGTACACAGGGCATCCCGGTCCAGATAGGGCCGCAACTGGCGCACCAGGCGCCAGTACTTATTTTGGTTTCATCTATTTATGCCACATAGCAGCATAATTGCCACCCATTCATCCCCAGATCCCATTCATTCTAAAAGTTGTGGAAATTTCCCCAAAACCCATCTGTTTTTTTGTATTGTAACTATTCACTGGAATGTGACTTGCAACTATAATCAACCTGTATATTTCTGCTTTCTTATGCAATCTTGATGAAATCAATTCTGACATATTTGTCCTTTTCATTAATAATGAAATAATATTTGTCCTTTTCATTTATTTTCCTGTAGTTATTTATCAACTCATATCTACAAGGCCAGACCACTTCATGCAGAAAATGTGTGTATGTTGTATATATCACACTATTCACCAATTCAGCCTGCACTTAATGACCTCTGCCACTTGTCATGGCTGGAAGAGATTGGGGGAGGCTCAGAAGGAAGAAAGAGTAGGCATAAACAATCAAATAGTTGATAGATTGATAGTTTATCTAATAGATGTAAATATAATCTTATGTAAAAATAATTTGGGAAGAACTGTTTCAAATCAAAGAGAATTTGATTTAATTAACTCACTGCAAATAAAAGTGGGAAATTTCGCCTAGTTTCCAAGATTTTGTACTTACCCCAGAGCACTGTTAAATATACCTTTCTGAAATCTGAGTAGTTCTAGCTCCCTTGATCTTGTGTGGGACTTAGTAATAGCTATGGTCAACTGAAGATTTTATATTACAATTTTAGTTATATACAGAAGGTGTAGGCTCTACAGTAGCATTTCATACCATCAGTATGGATAGTAACAATCAGTGTGACATATTTTGGATGCTACAGGCACATCCAATAGTAGTTAATATAGGATATCTACTATAGAGATTACCTTGCAAGCTAACATACTATTGCCTCCTGCATCCTGCAAATTAAAATTATATGCAATGTACTGACAACTTACCCAGGATATCTGTTTATTTGTGATGTAAAATGTAGTGTAGTCTTTATCCTGAAATGTCAGAAGGATAGATATAATCTTCACAACAAAACTGCTCTACCTGAATAAAAATAATTTGTCACCTTCATACCAAAACAGGAGAGAGATTGCTAAAATTCCTGTAAGACTTTCAAAATCTTCCACAACCAGCTTTCCTTCATTATATTAAGTATTGCCCTTGGTCATGACAAACATAGAAATAATAATAAAAAAATCCTAAATGTCAAGCTTCTGACAAAAGAGTATGAGTGTTGATTAATATTTCATTGCATATTGCTTATCTTGTTTAAGAACAAATAACAGTGTTTGCCATTGCTTCTCTAAAGAGTTTCCTGCTCCTTTTTGATAACTTAACGTTTCTAAAAAAATAATAATCATGGTATTTAATTGTGGAACAGTAACCTGGTCATGCAAGGGAATGAATGGAAGTTATGGTGGGAGGTCAAGGTTACTCTGACTCAGTTGTGAGGTGAGAGCTTGTGTCCTATCATAGTGCTGTCCAGCTGATGGGGCTTGGGCATAATTTGTTAGAAAAAACAGTGACCTTTCCTGCTTCAGAGTATATTTACAGTTTAGATATCCAGAGATATAGTGTATATAAAAAAAGAGCACCCTCTGCCAAAATTCTGTCCTACAAAACTAACAGTTCGATACCCTTCCCTATTGCTAGATGTTGAAATATCAAATATACTTTGGATATGTTTTTCTGCGACTGCAGCAAATGGCAGAAATAGTCAGCTTAGAAATGCTTTGCTGAGGAGCAAATGTTTTTTCAGTTACCAAAAAAAAAATTGCATCTTTCCATAAAGCTGCAGTGTGAATGAGTTGGCTCTGCAATATAGCTATTGTTTTAATAAAATACACTACAATGTAAATATTTTTAATAAAATTAAAAAATCAATTATTAATGCAACACCATAATTTAATTATAGGTTAAGGCATCCAAGTTTGTTTTTTGCTGTATATTTTGTGGGACTTGCTCTTTTATAGTTTTATCCCACAGACGTTTAACATGTAAACTCTAGATATCCCACATTTTTATGTATTTTTATCTCTCTTTTTTAAAAAAAACTGAAGACAGCAAACATAGCTATTACACTTTCTTCCTATTTTACTCACTGCAATCACCTGGTGATTTGGGTGGGGCTGAGAAAGAGAGACTGGCTCAAATTCACCAAGTTGGCTTTCATGCCTAAGGAAGGAAGGACTAGAACTTACAATCCCCAGGTTTCTAGTTTGGTACATTAACCGCTAGACCAAAGTGGCTTACATGGTTTCTGCTCTTCTGATCATTCAGGCAACAGTGAAATGATGTGGTGAAAAGAGCCCATGAAGAGTGAGTTTGTATATTTCTGTCACCCACCAGTAAGGACCTAGTTATATTTTAGAAGGCCAGATTTTAAAATTCAGTCTAATGAGATTGCTGGAGAAAGGTTTTTGGTTTTCTCATAATTTATCTCTTTAGTTCAGGGCTTCCCTGAGGGTGTGAAACGATATTCAAGGGGGTGTGAAAACTTGGTTTTTCAAAATTATAGTGTATATGCGTAGCTGTTATTTTGAACTTTTGTAAGGGGTGCAAAAATATATCAAAAGCGTTTTAGGGGTACGGAGTATAGAAAAGCTGGGAACCACTGCTTTAGTTGAATAGACCTATATTTTCCCATGATATTATTCTTGCAGAAAATGACTCACATAGAGAATTGCCACCGTTCTTTGCTTTATTTTCCGTGTTAACAGCATGTTATCTCCTCTCTTCCAAAGAGAATTTTTTTTTGCAGATGTGAACAAAATTTACTAGTAAATGCTTTTTAGCGGGAACACATGATAGTGCGAACACAACACTTTTTTTAAGACTAGTTCAGAAGGGGCAGAGCTCAGAAAGCAGCTTTTAAGATCTTGAGATAAGCAAAAGATAGTATAATTATGCAAAATCAATAGTGCAGTTGGTATACAATAGAAAGCAGCAGGTGGGTTAATTTTAGGTTAGATTGTGACCCTATTGTTTTCCCTTAGGTCAGCTGCTGAAATAAACAAAACAAAACTTTACCAGATATACAATATTTATGTGTCATTGTACCACTGGAAGAGGTGTTTGAAAATGAAAATTCATGTGTTGTCTTTTTCCTTCATATTGTTTTTTAATCAGTTTTAGTTTTAGAGGTGCTTCTACATGACTGCTGGTAAGCATGGCACAATTATACTTTTAAAATAATATTGGCTAAAGATTCAATATAACCATTTTTAAGCTATTGACTGTACTTCTAGCAAACAGGAAAGCACTTTAACCCTGAAGTGTCCTACATTTTTAGCTTGGTGAATCTCAGATTTTTTAAAAAAATTAAACCCAATTAGATCGACCCAGATTCAGAAGAGCCACAAAAACCCTGGAGTCTGGACAGATGTTTAATATTTCCTTATAAAGGTTGGGAAGATGTTTTATTTTGATAAAAAAACCAAAATACAGAAGTAAAATGTAAAAATTACAACTCTCTATGTAAGTATTCTCTATTCTCTATTCTGGGTGAAGAAGGAAAGTGCAAAAGTTGGCTTGAAACTTAACATTAAGAAAACCAAGATCATGGCATCTGGCCCTCTCAATTCCTGGCAAATAGATGGGGAAGAAATGGAGGTAGTGACAGATTTTATTTTCTTGGGCTCCAAGATAACCGCAGACGGGGACTGCAGCCAAGAAATTAAAAGACGCTTGCTCCTGGGCAGGAAAGCCATGGCAAATCTAGACAGCACACTAAAAAGCAGAGACATCACCCTGTCAACAAAAGTGGGTATAGTCATTTTCATTTATTGGATTTCTATACCGCCCTTCTCCCTAGGGACTCAGTCAAGGCTATGGTCTTCCCAGTTGCAATGTATGGCTGTGAAAGTTGGACCATAAGAAAGGCTGAGCGCCAAAGAATTGAGGCCTTTGAACTATGGTGCTGGAGAAGACTTCTGTGAGTCCCTTGGACTGCCAGGTGATCAAACCGGTCAGTCCTAGAGGAGATCAACCCTGACTGCTCTTTAGAAGGCCAGATCCTGAAGCTAAAACTCAAATACTTTGGCCACCTAATGAGAAGGAAGGACTCACTGGATAAGAGCCTAATGCTGGGAAAGATTGAGGGCAATAGAAGAAGGAGATGACAGAGAATGAGGTGGCTGGATGGAGTCACTGAAGCAGTAGGTGTGAGCCTAAATGGACTGCAGAAGATGGTAGAGGACAGGAAGGCCTAGAGGAACGCTGTCCATAGGGTCGCGATAGATCGGACACGACTTCGCAACTAACAAAATTCTATATTCTGTCCTATTGCCATTATTTCTATATTGTTATACAAATTACTATTACTATAATTACATTTACAATACTTTTATTATTCAATTACTATTACAATACTACATTCTATAGTAATGCTATTTTCTTCTTACACTATTTCTTCTGCCTTTTTCTTCTATTACTGACCTGCATGTAGAATACTTGCAACTTTCCACATTGTGTCATAATATATTTGCACTTTTTCTTGCTGTGCCCCCTTTTCCTTTGGACAATTTACTCCTTTTGAAAGAAAAATATCTTCTTTGGTTTGGCTGCTTTACCCTATTTGCTAGTGACCACAGAGTTTCTAAAACTCTCATCTTCTCCCACACCTGTTTCAAGGTTGCAGCATGAATAGCAGCCCAGCTGTGCTGATGAGGGTTGGGGAAGGCTCAGACCAGGGGTAGGCAACCTCAGCTCTTTTATGACTCATGGACTTCAACTCCCAGAATTCCTGAGCCGGCTGGCTCAGGAATTCTGGGAGTTGAAGTCTATGAGTCATAAAAGAGCCGAGGTTGCCTACCCCTGGCTCAGACAAGAAGGGAAGCACAGCTGCCTGCATTTTTTAAAAAGTAACCTGCTCTTCCATGGGGACAATTCCCCCGAAGATTTTATCCTGATTTATCCTGAAAGGTAGCCAATTCACTGAAGTCCCATTGAAATGGCAAATTGGCAAGTATCATACACTAGTGTTTCATTTTATTAAAAGTATAAGAGTAACTAAATGAAATGCAACTTTTATCAGGAACTACTAAATATTATTTGATCTTTTTTCAAGGTACTTGACCGAAAATGTACGACAGTCACGAAGATGTTGATAATGATTTTGAAAAGAACTCTAAAGAGAGGGAGCAGAAGCTGAAGTCACACCCAGATGTTGATAGAGGATGGGCTTGGATGATAGTCTTTTCTTCTTTCCTGGTGCATATACTCATCATGGGATCACAAATGGCGCTTGGAATTCTCAACATGGAATGGCTTGAAGAGTTCAGTCAAAGTCGAGGGCTGACGGCCTGGGTCAGCTCCCTCAATATGGGTATTACTCTGATTGTAGGTAGGATCCCATAATGTTGCTATTATGTACCAGTTGCCATCTTGATTAAATATTGATGTATCGAAACTGGTCCTATACATGAATATGGGGTAATCCATTATCTCAGTGGAGAAAGCCTATATAGATGGGATAAGAAATATTCTTAACATGAGAATTCCCATATGCAATATTGAACATATTTGCTCAGTCTTACCTTATTAAAACAATATTCCTTAGACTTTGCATATGGCAATCTCCTTAAGATAGCATGTTCAGCCTAGCCTCTTTTTGACTGTGGAAAATTTTCTGGAAAATGTGACAATAACATACATTCTTTTTAATTTTTGTTTCACAGTTAATGAAGCCAATTACACTTGATCATATAACACTTTTAAAATACAGGACAGCCGAAAATGTGGTGTTTATGCATTATCCTTGATGCAATTCCCTGAGCCAGAGAACAAGAATGAAGGTTTGCAAAATGTTGGAGAAGAAGTTCTTGTGACTTTGCAGCAAGGCTCTATTCTCTTCAGCAGTCGGAAAGGAAACAGGGAGGAACAAAGCCTCACAGTCAGATAGGGAAGTGCTGCAGTGAGCTAATTGGAGCTATGCAGATCGCTGACCACCTTTAGATTCCTTTTTGATGTAGTTCAGAATGTTTACCTAGAAGGCATTATTGCACTTCTGATGGAAAACAATTTTCCTCCTACGTCACCTTCAGTCTCCCTCAGAACAGTCTGGCAATGAGATGGAGACTCCATTGTGAAAATAGGGTCTTCAACAAGCAGCAAACAGGCCATCTTGGACCAGGGATCAGGAGGCTCTCTTCACGAGCCCTTTGTGTCTGAATTATACCTTATTCAGATGCTTTCCATAGAATTTCCCAAACTCTGAACGCAGTTATTTATATAAATTTTTTATGTGACTAACCATCTCAGAATAATATTGTGGGCAGCGTACAAGGATTAAAATACGAACGTGAATAGCATAAATCTCTGGTGCTCAAGTTTAAAACCCAATAATTCCAGTCACAAAAAACACATTGACAACAGCAGGGGCACATCTAACTTCCTTGAGCCAAATTACTGGGGGAAAATCTTTAGGTCTGTTTGAAAGGCTAACTGGGTTGGGGGTTATCCAGATCTCCAGCAGGATGTTGTTTCATAGGCAGGTCCTGCCAAGAAAAGGCACAACACGGGGATTCAACAACATGACATTGCTTAATAGAGGAAATCCAGAATATGCCTCCTTTGCTGTATATGTTGGACTAAGCAGCAACAATGAGACAGAGGCAGTCCCACAGTTTGGTAAAAACAAATTTCTGCCCTGCCCTGCCTGCCTGCTCTGCCCATTTTTCTGGTAGACCTGCAAGTATTTTGCCTAGCCACTTTAATGATTTTTTCTACCCACCCTAAATATTGTGTTTGGTTTGATTGGCAGAGATCTGATTGTAGTTCTGAAATCGGGGGATCTGAGGGTTATGATATATGCTCTAAAAAAGAGTAACTATATACGGTAAATCCTCTAATTAAATAAATAAATCATTGAATCCTCCTTTCTCCCTTCTCAATGTGGTGATTTATACAACCGCAGAATTTTTTTCTTCTTCGTGGCACAGCTACTACAGTGATGCCATTTGCAGCATGACAAGGTTCAGACAAGTTTGAAGCTAGGGTTTGTTAGCAAATTGAGTCTGGAAATGGTTTATTAGAGGCATCTATTTAACTTCATGCAAATTACAATATATCCTGAATTACTCTACTCTACTGCCTTGTCTTGATCCAGGCTCAGCTCTTTATCAGTTTTATGTACTAATCCGTCATGAGCACCTAAAGACGTACTGTATTCATAAAGGAGAATGCTTTGAAACCTTGGACAAACTTTAACTTGCTGAGAACAGCATAATGCATATGTCCTTAAGGAGTTTTCAGCTGGTCATCTGAGGATTTCTGAATTAATTTTTAGCAGCTTTTCAGATAATAAGTATGGGACAGAAATGCTATAGTTGCTTGTAAATGGTTTATGGTAAATTACTCTATCACTGATTCAAACTTGGAAAAACTGGCAGTCCTGTTCATCTCATAAAATAATTCCAAAATTATATAAAAAATCCTTGTTTTGGAATGATTAAACAAACCCCTCAAGTCTGGAACTGAGTTCTGTTTTGCATTAAGTGCTAATAAATTTTTTTATCCTATTTTTTAGTATTCTGAACAGGATTACTTTATCTGGAGGTAAACAGATGAGTGCTTTGCAGATTGTAACTGAGACATCAGCATTTTTGCTCTATTAATCATTAACAAGAAAGATAGTTCATAAAAAGTGAATACAATTTTGGCAAGCACTTTCTCCTTCCCTTGGGCTATTGAAGAGGACCTCTGCAAACAGCAGTAGAAATATATTTATTTTAAGAATGATGGTAGAGTTTGCTCAAAGCAGTCCACAGGACTACTTAAAAAAAGAGAATTTAAAAGGAGAGAAATGTGCATTCATGTAAATAACATAAAATAAAATTAGAACATAGAAATCAATTTCAGAATGGCTGGAATTTTGTTGTGAGATAGACTTTCTAGTGTCTTCTATTATTTTTGTTTGTTCCTAATAGATTTCAAAAGCTTACATATTTTTGTGGCGAAGCATGCAGCTTACTTCCTTATTGTTGAAAGTGATGTTACAAATACTAGTCAGATAGATGTCCATAGCACTATTCTCCAGATAAAAATATTAAAGAGGAACACTGTAATCATAGCTGATTGGGTTACAATATGACAGCTTGGAAGTTGAAAGCATTCATCCTCAGGCCATTTATGCCAAAGATCGTATCAGGCCAGTTCTTCCAATAGGCTGGAATATAGGATGATGGTAAACTGATTTCCTTTCGATTTCTAGTTTATAGCTAGTCTGGCTTTTTGACATGCAACTTTTTATATATGTATTATACATGTTTATATATGTATTGAACAGCCTATAATTTCACTTGCTTGCTTTAGAATAAATACAGTCATCATCACTTGTAACGGTAGTTTACTAGTTATTATATTGTACAAATCTAGCAAATTATTTATTCAGGATCACCATTTTAGGAAATTGTACAAATCCAAGCAATTATGGATTAATACAATGGATAAACTCAATCTAAAACTGAGTTTGCATGACATGTTCAGTTCTAAATTGCAGTGTGTAATAATGCATCTGTAGGGAGGCAAAGGTGGAGGATTGGAGTGACAAATGCATCATTGTGGTGTCCTATCACAAATCTTGTTATATTGTAGACATTGACAAAAAAGGGGTAGAGTTAGGCTGCAACTCTTTAATAATTTTGACAAAAGCAATGACAGGGTGCAGACATCACTGATAGCACACACAGGGTACATTATTTTCCTGTGCATGCTATTTTATGCATTATATGTTTTATTTCCAGCATGTATATTCTGCCTATTTGTCAAAGTTCAAATTGTTATAAATATAGTAAAGGTTTCCATCTTGACGTTCTTCAAACCAGATGCCATAACCTTCAATAAACTACCGGTAATTACAACATCTGGATTAATATGATGGCCATCTGGGTTATGAGTAACACATTAAATCTGGATTTTAGGCTTAAATTGGTGTCTCTCTCTCTCTCTGTGTATAGGCAGTAATACATATATGCTTAATTGTTATTGATAGTTGGTTGACAGTGACAATGTAGCCTTGGAGTACCTTTAATGTATATTCAAGTAGTCCTTGACTTACAACCATTCATTCAATGACTGTTCAGAATTACAACAGTGCTGAAAAAATGACTTAGGACCAGTCCTTGCACTTACAGAAATCATAATGTCCCCACAGTTGCATGATTAAAATTCAGGGGCTTGGCAACTGGCATCTATTTATGACAATTACAGCATCCTAGGATCACATGATCATAGAGGGCTCGGACAAGCAAAGTCAATGGAGAAAGCCTAATTTACTTAATGGCTATGTGATTCACCCAACAACTGGTTATTCGATTATGGCGAAAAAGGTCATAAAATTGGGTGCAATTCACTTAACAACCACATTGTTTAACAATGGAAGTTCCAATCTGAATTGTGATCATAAATTGAGGACTACCTGTATAGGACCTTAGATGCTATGTAATTTTATTTATTTTATTAGATTTTATTTTATTAGATTTATATACCGCCCTTTCCCAAAGGACTCAGGGCGGTTTACAGGGTGGTTTTGTACCATTAACATTTAGCTATTTGAGTCACATTGCATTTGTGTAAGGTCTTGTTGCTGTAATCTAGTGTCCAAAATTCATGTATTGATAAGAAATAATTGGACAAACCTGTGGGTATATATTAATTGGTACCTTTACCAATTAATGCTTATGCAATGTATACTGATTTGGCAAATTGTAGTCAAATGCTTCCAAGTCTCATATTTATGAAGAAACTAATTAGAGTTTATGAAAGCAATCTTATTTCACATGTTCTGTCACAGGTCCCTTTATTGGTTTGTTTATTAACACCTGTGGGTGTCGGAAGACAGCAATAACTGGAGGAATCTTAAATGCCCTGGGATGGATATTAAGTTCTTATGCTTCAAATGTACATTACCTCTTTATTACATTTGGAATTATAGCTGGTAAGCATAAATATTTTTTGAAGAATATAGATATGCTAACACGAACAAGCCTAAATCTGGCATCAAATGAGTTCATGTTCTCTGTGAACACACAGTCTGTAGCTTCAGGCTATATAAGTTTGATTAAGGGGTTAAGTTGATGTATTCAATCAAGTTAAGTTAATGTATTCAATCATAACTATTCATGGAGCTGCATTTTGGGCTAGCTGGAATTTTAGAATAGTCTTGAAGAGATGCCCTATACAGAGTGCATTGCAATAGTCCAAATTGGAGCTGCTAGGACATGAGTGACAGAGAGAAGGCCCATCTGATTCAGGAAAGGTTGTATTTGGCACATGATGGGACTTCAAAAGCTCTGGATTCTACTCTCACCTATTCCCTGCGTAGGAAGCAAGAATCCTAAGGAACTCCCAAATTATGTATTAGTTCTACCTGGAAAAGTGATATTGAGTCCAGAACTGTAGAACGTAAATAATTGTGATTGGCAGGTCCTTGAAACCAATGCCACTTAGTTTTGCTAGTTTTGAGCCTAAGATGTTCCTCCTCATCCATACCCTCACCGCCTCCAGGCACTGGAATATCTTCCTTAGCATTGTTTGCCTAGCTAGGGATCTATATATAATCTTCTGCACACTAATAATACTTGACAGTTGGTGAGCTAGCCTAGCAGTGTCAGATGTACTGTAAACTGAATAAGTGGGGAGAATATTGAATCCTCTGGCATTCTGAAAATGAAGGGCCTCTCCTAGAACTAGCCCAGAAGGAAAGAGTAAAACAGCTGCAAAATAGTAACAGTTCACTGACCTAAAGCCTGACTGATATGAACCACAAATATGTATTTATTATGAATTTAAGTCTATATTAAAAAAGTAGATACCCTCTTTCAAAATAAATCAAGAGAGAGCCTTCTAACATACTCTATGCAATTTAATAACTTTGTTAATATTTAAAAGTTGAAGTGTAGGTTTGTTCTAGGAGAGATGGCTTTGGAATGTGATCATCGATAATGAGTTTAGGATGAAATACTACTTTCCAACACAAAAAGTTTGAAAAGATCCTAGAACGATTCATGTCCCATTTCTAGTCCCTGAGGGCCAAAACCTAAATCCACATGTCTGTGTTTGTGAAAATCTAGATATTTAACCCAGCCTTTCATACCTGTTTTAGGATTTTCTGGCAGTTAATCTTCCTCTATTAGCACAATCTTGGAGGGTTCCTGGATGAGTCTAAAATGTTTCACGTTTCAGGTATTGGAAGTGGGATGGTATACCTGCCTGCTGTAGTCATGGTGGGAGAATATTTTGAAAAGAGAAGGGCTCTTGCCCAGGGACTCAGCACAACTGGAACAGGCTTTGGTGCTTTCCTGATGACAGCTTTGTTGAAATATCTTTGTTTGGAGTTTGGCTGGAGGAATGCCATGTTCATTCTTGGTGCAGTCTGTCTGAACCTGTGTGTTTGTGGAGCACTTCTGAGGCCAATTCATCACAAGAAGGAAGCTACTGAGCAAAGCAAGGATGGAAACAAGAGTCAAAGCAATAGTCCAACAAAAATTCTCTCCTGCTCTGCCGAAGGGCTAACATCCAATTGTGTTTTAAGGGAAGCGAAGAAAGAGGCAAAGGGAGGACAGGGTGCAAAAGAAAAGACTGCCAAAATTTCAGCCTTAGAAAATAAAGATGGAATCAGAGACCGAAAGGAAATCTATACTCTTGGTATTCTGAAGCGAGTAGGCCAGCTGACGGTCACAAGCCAGAAAGGTTTCAGGTCCTGGTATTCTAGTTACTTTGGAACTGCTTCTCTCTTCACCAATAGAACATTTGCAGCTTTTGTATTTTGGGCTTTATTTGCCTATAGCACTTTTGTGATCCCTTTCATCCATCTCCCTGAAATAGTGAAACAGTACAGGTTATCAGCACAGAACGACATCTTTCCTTTGACCTCAATTATTGCAATTGTTCACATTTTGGGGAAGGTCATCCTTGGCATAATCTCTGATTTGCCTTGCATCAGTGTTTGGAATGTCTTCATGGCAGCTAATTTTACTCTTGTCTCTTGCATTTTTATTTTGCCATTAATGCATACATTTGCTAGCCTAGCAGTGGTTTGTGCCCTAATAGGATTTTCCAGTGGATATTTTTCACTTATGCCTGTTGTCACTGAAGATCTAGTAGGGATTAAGCATCTTGCAAATGCCTACGGAATCATCATTTGCGCCAATGGGATATCAGCACTCTTGGGACCACCATTTGCAGGTAAATGTAACATTTTATTTGACTTTCATGTTAATTTAGCAATAGCACTTAGACTTATATACCACACCATAGTGCTTTACAGCCCTCTCTGTTACAAATGTCAGCATATTGTCCCAACAATCTGGGTCCTGATTTTACTGATCTCGAAAGGATGAAAGTCTGAGTCAACCTTAAGCCAGTCAGGATCAAACTCCTGATTGTGAGCAGAGTCAGCCTGCAAATGCTGCATTCTAACCACTGCGCCATTATGGCTGATCTTTGCCTATATTTACATGTTTAATTACTTTGCTTCTCTAGGAAGAAACGACATAGCAACTGCTTTGATAGCATGCCTGCCAATTATAAAAACCTAATTTGAATGTTTTGCATAGCCCTGATACTAAACTTTGAAAATCAGCAGATATTGTTTGTTTTCTACAAAACACCAGCAAAATATGTCAAGGAGAGGCAGGTTTTAGCCATTTCCTTTATAGAAATGCTTATTTATTATCCTGTACTATTATTACATTATTATTGTTTTTATTTATAATAATTAGTGTGACATAATTATCTCAGAATGCAGGAATAACAGTAATGGTCTTTCAGGAAGTCAGATTCTTACTGAGTTTTTTTTGGAAAAGGGAATTCTAATACTTAAGAGCATTTTAACAATGGACTTTACTATCTTGAGGGATAGAGGGATAAATTCATGATGAGGCTGGATGTTTATTGGGAATACTTTAATTTGGAAGCCGTTATGGAGCAGGAGTTTGAAATGCATGGCTGAAATATATAGGTTTTTCTGACCAGGATTCTACAATTTTAATAAATAGGAAGGAGTAGAGAAAGGCGAAGAAATTGAAAAGAGAAGTAAACAGGAATACATGCATTTTTATCTCATGCACTTATGTTTAATGAAAATAGGCTTTAGGACCTAGATCAGCAAACTGTGCAAAATATGCCACCCATTTTTTGCAGAATGTTTATTGGAAAACAGTATTTTTGGGTGGCATGATTTGGTTTACTTTTGTGCAAATAAAAATAAAATCCATTTGAATCTTTATCCCAATTACCCTTGAAACAATGGGAACTGAATTGGTCAGTGTCATGTCTACCACAGTCACAGCAAAGTTGCCCACCTCTTGATCTAAGTGGATGTTCCAGAAATTTTATAGAAAAAGTGCATTTAAATATACATTTGAAGAAACACATTAGTATCCCACTAGTGTTTCAGGTTTAAGACAATAAGGGAGAAAGGACTGATTTGAGTGAGTGGGAAAATTAATGTAATGTATGATGATCTGGTTACAGATGAAAAAAGAAGTTAGACATAGATTTGTGTCAATGAATAATACTGTATTAATAGAAAAAGTAATGTTCTTTGCATCTTGACCCCATTGACTGCTTTCTTTTTATTTTCTAGGATGGATTTATGATCTCACACAAAAATATGATTTTTCTTTCTACATATGTGGCTTCCTTTATATGGTGGGAATACTTACTTTGCTCATTCAGCCTTATATGGACAAGGAAAAGCCACCATCAGGAAAAAATATAGAAAATGAAAATGTTTAAAACCATTCATGTTTTTATGGAAGAAAACTTGCATTTCTGAAGGAAGTATCAAATTATATATCTGATGGAGCTAACAGTGTTAAAACTGAACATCTCAACCCTTATACTGAGGTGCATGTCAATTAATAATTGAACATTAATTTTTTGTGAAATTGGAGATAAAAGGCAGGAAACAAAGAGCTTGAGTATGAAGCGATTATTTGCCACCAAAGGCCAAATATAGGGTCAGTGTGAGAAAAAGTCTGCAAATAATTCTTTGCACCCTCCTCCAAAAATAATAAGTAGGAGAAAGAAGATTTGAATCTTGGGGCATACATATAAATACTGTCAAGTTCCTAGTTTGGTAGAATGTTCATCTTTCTGCAACTGCTTGCTGCTATAATAGGATATCAAGTACAGATTCCTTTGAGACTGCAAAGTTCAGCAGGAAGGTTACTGCAAGAGACCAAAGCAGATATATCTGACATTTCTCCTTATTTCTGATCCACTGAAAGATGAGTTCGGATTTTCTAGACCAAGACCATGGTTACTGACCCCTTTTTGCTATCCTCTTTACCATGGGTTACATTTTAATGCTTTGCTGCAAAATCAGTATCAAATAGCAACCGAAAGATCAGTCCATTCAAGTAATCATCTAGCTCTGCTAATGGACCAGAATTTACCATAGCCAAACACTAATCCTATTGCAGTTTCCAATTGACTTAACAACTATTGTTGCAATAGCTGCTATAATTATAGTTCTCCCATGTTCTCTCATTTTGCCTGGCAAATATGATGGGAATGTGGGCAAAATTATGATCTTTCACACTCAGTGTGAAGTACACTTTTCAAAAACCTGGAGAATTTACTACAGATCAGTTCTTCATACGATTCATACTAATATTGAATAATGGACGGTTGTATAAAACTTTCCACCCTAATTTAAAATAGTCTAAATGTGGATAATGATGATTTTGTGACGTGTTTGAGGAGTGCTTTTGATAATTCTGTTGAAGTGATGACAACCTACCATAAAATCAACTGCCTGTGACAAGATAAATGCTTAATGAGTGTATATGTGGTAGACTTTCAGATATTAGGTCAAGATTTGAACTGAAATATAAAGGGATTAAACCACCAGTTTAAAGAGGGCCTAGCTGATGAGCTATGGGATGAATTCACTGGGGAGGGAATTCCAGGGATCCTGCCTGTGTCAATCTAATTCTGAATCTGAAAACAGAAAACTCAAAGAATCATGACAATGCTACTGTGAGAAAAGAAAATCTCTTGGTTCTCTTGCCTTTTTTCCTCTTCTTGTTCATTACAATATTCTAATGGCAGTTGCAAGCTAACAGGAAGAGTCTTTCTGTAAATGAAAAAACAGTACTGACATGCAAAAGACTTTGCTTGTATTGTTAAGAATTGAGGCATTTTGCTCAGGAACATCTTGCTTAGTCTCTCCTTTCTGGTGTAACAATTAAGTTCTATAATCATGGAGTAGAGAGGTATTTTGCAAACAGATTCCGTATGCACCCCAGAAAACAACTTTGTCAGAGCTGAGGATTTCTAAAAATTTCAAAGGGTCAAGGATTTTGACCGTAGATGTCAACCTTTGGCCCTTTGTTTCTATTGAGATTCTTAATCATCTGGGTCATGGTTGTCCCAAAGGTGCTTTTCAAAAGGTAACTAGATTTTCTTTTTTTCCTTAAATACATTTAGCTTCTCATCCAAGAAGCTTATTCAGTTCTCTCTTCTTCAACCTGAAGCAGCTTCTTGGATAAGAAGTGAAACGTCTTCAAGGAAAAAAAATCAAGTCCAGTTGCCTTTTAAAAAACACATTTGGGACTATATGATCCTTTGTGTTACTCTTAAGACTTAAGATGGCTATGCAACACAACTATATTCTCCTATATAAGCCAACAGTGTGTGGTAGCAGCCAAAAAAAATCCAATGCAATCCTAAATTGCATTAACAGAGGGGTTCAGTCAAAATCACGTGAGGTACTAATACCACTCTATAAAGTCTTAATAGACCACACCTAGAATACTGCAACCAATTTTGGTCTCCACAATATAAAAAATATGTTGAGACTCTAGAAAAATGCAGAGAAGAGCAACAAATATGATTAGGGGATTGGACAGGAACTGGGCATGATGGCTAGTCTAGTGAACAGAACGACCAGGGGAGGCATGATAGAAGTGTTCCAATATTTTAGGGGCTATCACAGAGAGGAAGGGGTCAACCTATTTTCCAAAGTACTTGAAGGCCAGACAAGGAATAACAAATGGAAACTGATCAAGGAGAGATTCAACCTGGAAATAAGGAGACAATTCCTGACAGTGAGAACAATCAACCAATGGAACAGACTGGCTTCAGATGTTGCTGCGTCATCACTGGAGGCTTTCAAGAAGAGACTGGACAGCCATCTGTCAGAAATGATGTAGGGACTCCTGCTTGGGGTTGGACTAGGTGACCCACAAGGTCCCTTCCAAATGTTCTATTCTACTATTCTATTCCTATTCTATTCTATTCTATTCTATTCTATTCTATTCTATTCTATTCTATTCTATTCTATTCTATTCTATTCTATTCTACTCTACTCTACTCTACTCTACTCTACTCTACTCTACTCTACTCTACTCTTATTCTGTTCTATTCTATTCTATTCTATTCTATTCTATTCTATTCTATTCTATTCTATTCTATTCTATTCTATTCTATTCTATTCTATTCTATTCACCGTGGGCAATTTTATGATTTCTGCAATCATACACTACTATGCTTTGCCTTCTCAGCACAATAAATTCCCAATGTGGATGAAAATATCAGTGACAAGCTCTTAAGGTCTGGCTCAGTTTCTAAATGCACAGAATCATTCCTGATATCATTATCAAGAACTTTACCTTAATTTGACATCCTGATGCATTTTCCTATTGTTTGGCAATGGCTTAACTTCAGATTCATAATGTGTGTATTCATTGGGACCAAGAAACCATTAGTTATGCTAGAATCATAGATTTCAAGATCTGACTCACTCCATTAGTTAGACTCCATCTGTTATCTGCCAGATATGTTGACCACACAAACATTTTGGGAAGTGAAAAAACATAGAATTTACTCACCCAATGGTTTTGTAAAATTATCATTGGAACTAAGATCTCAGCAAAATGTATCTGGAACTCAATTGGTATGCCTAAATGAATTTATTGATGACAAATTGTAAATGGGATGAATGGCTATCATTACTTTTTATTATTCTATTATTTGTTTTATCCTTTTTTCTTTTTCACTGCCTTGAATGTAACTATTGTAGAATAAGCAATTAAATGGGTTTTGTTCACCAGTCTTCTGTTACCTGGAACTCTTGTCTTTTTAATGAAAATGTGGTTCATAATTTTAGATCAGGAACTCTGTTACCTTCTTTCTCTTATTTCTGAACTTTTAAAATAGATAGACAAAACATACATTTTTTTACCAAATTTTATTTTGGAGACATTATATCCTAACCATATGAAAGAGGGGCATAAACATTTAACAGTATTTGATACCAGTTACAAGTTTCAGTATGTTGTAATGGAACTCAGTTTGGTCAATTTTCCTGCAGTCTTCATTAATTTATTAATCACACTTTCCCCTTTGGACAAATACCTGTCTAGTTAACCTGTTACTTTATTCTGAAAAATAAGATGAGTGTTTTGCACACAGACTTCAAGTTACTGCTAACACAATCTGAGTGTTTACTTGAAAAAAAACCAATTGGCCTTTTTTGATATTGTATTTCCTTAAAAGGTAGGCAAATGAATCCTCTTGTGAAGGCTCTCCTATCTCAGGACCACCATCTTCACTTTTTCCTGGGCTTGCTAACTTTTGTAAGTTTATTCCACATTTTACCATTTTAGGCTATGCCACTCATAGAATTGATAAACTTTTAACTGAGATCCTGGCACTCAACAAGCCTTCCTCCCAACCCATTTCTGCCACCCAAATCTCTCCCTCCCTTTGTTTTTAAAAATGATGCCTCAAGTTTTACTCTGTAAGCAATGCTTTTCCAGTCTATGCTGTAGGCAATCTCTTTCTTTACATATTTTTGTCTGGATAACTTTTGCCAGCTGAGCGGAATTACTAAGTTTTAATAAAGAGTTTTTGCCATAAAGGAGGCCTTTCTGGAAAATAGAGTAAGAGTCCAGACTGATTACAAAAATCTGGGACAATTACAGTTTTTTTAAGGATGAATAGAATAAGGGTAATACTTTGTTTTACAACCCAGAATACTTTGTACTCTACAGCCTCTGTATCACCACCATCTATGCCCCCAAAAAAGTTCCATTCTTCTTAAAGCAACTTCACGACACTGAGAGCGAAGAGGGAACACTCCCCCTAACTGATCAAATCTATTTGCTTTGGATAATTTGGGCTACTATATTTCCTCAGAATGGGGACTCAGATCTATTTTCCACCATGTTTTATAGCACCAAAGTTGGCAAATTATTTGAATTAAATTGGGGCTTGCAGTTCATATTTTAAGTGTATACATTATCCTGAAGTATAATGCTTAAAGATCCCTCTCTATTATTTTATTCATCTTTATTTGTACTCCACATTTATTATTTTTTAAAATAACTCAAGGCAAGCATATCCAGAACACCTCCCTCTTCCTATTTTCCCCACAACAATCCTGTGAGGTGAGAAAGAGGCCCAAAGTCACCCAGCTGGCTTTCATGCCTAAGGCGGGATTTGAACTCAGAGTCTCTTGCTTTCTACCCTGGTGCCTTAACCACTAGACCAAGTTGGCTTTAATATGCAAAGAAACATCTTTGATACTGTACCTTATTACTTGTATTTAATGAAATTATTTGAGAGATGACATTTGGAATAAGAATACCTAAACTGTTAATACCTTCAGAATGTGTGTGTGTGTGTGTGCGCACACAAGAGAGAATAACAATAATTACCTAAGATATTAGTAAAGAAACATTTGCCTATTAGTATCAACTCCAACTTAGACTAATTTACAAGGTATTCTGCATTTCACTCAAAAGGTATCCTGCAATTTGGATTTTGGATGGATACTGGATTTTATTTTAGATATGAGCTTTTATTTTTTGTTTATATCATTAGTCTGTTCCCAACCACTAACACTGTTTACTGTTTACGAATACAGTATCCGCTGATATCTCAGTTCAGACCAGCAGCATTCCCACCAGTGTGATTTATAAACTAGGTCTAAAGGGCACTTTGGATTTGAAGGCAAATATGTGTTTTTGTCCACCTCAGGGATTCAAACATAATGTTTGCCAGTGATGCCTTAAAGGAGTTGCATTTTTTCTTGGTTTTACATGGCTGGCCTATGCAGCTGCCAGCCATCCTAGGGCGGTATGTGTGTGTGTGGGAAGCTGGAACTACGTAGATGGGACCTTCACATTCCCAGTGTTCAAAGTATCTTGTAACCTTCAGATCCAAAGTACTGCCCAAGCCAACTATAATCTAATGTTTGTGCATAGGTAAACATGTATTAATTAATTCAACAATTCATGGTTTAACACAATGCAAACCCAATAAAGAATTGAATCCAACTTCTCCATTAGCATTCCAATAGGCATTTTACAATGAGACTGTTTTGCCCTTTCTTCTACCATGACAAAGAAATACTGCTATACCACTTCATAAAACCTTAATAAGACCACACTTAGAATACTGCATCCAGTCACGTTATAACAAAGTTGTCAAGACTCTGGAAATGGTGCAGAAAAGAGTGACAAATATGACTAGGAGGCTGAAAGCTAAAACATGAAGAATGGTTGCAGGAATTAGGTTTCTCTAGTCTAGTGAAAAGAAAGACTTGGGGTGACATGACAGCAATGTTCCAATATTTGAGGGGCTACCACAAAGAAGAGGGGGTCAACTGATTTTTCAAAGTACCAGAAGGCAAGACAAGAAGCAATGGATGGAAATTAATCAAGGAGAGAAGCAATTTATAACTAAGGAGAAATTTCCAAACAGTGACAGCAATTAACCAGTGGAACAGCTTGCCTTCAGAAGTTGTAGGTGCTTCCTCATTGGAGGCTTTTAAGAAGAGACTGGACAGCCAGTTGTCTGGAATGGTATAGGGTCTCCTACCTGAGCAGGAGGTTGCACTAGAAGACCTCCAAGACCCCTTCCAACTCCATTATTCTGCAGAAGTTTTTATATAATTAAACTGAACATTAAACTATATTGCACAGTATTATTTAATTTTCAATATAAGGATTTTATCTAGATATTTATAATAAAAAGACAAATTATTTTTCTACCATACATAAAATCAAATACTTAGACATTTCCAAATGGAATATTTTATTGAAGGACAGACATATTAGTAGCAAACATGCTAACTAAAATATTGGCATATGTAATTAATGAACTAGAAAACAAAAAGATACTGAAAGAAACTCACACACATTTGTTTCTGTAGTAGATAATTCTACTTGAAAGTATAATTATTTTAAAATTATAACACCAAGCACCCTATATCAATAGGAAAAAAAATAGGTATAATGTTTTTTGAAGTTGTTAAGTTAAAGTAGAAAATGGTCATGTTTGCATTGTTTCAGCTCATCTAGCTGTATTTTATTTTATTTTTAAAGTAAAAACACTATTTTCCTATAAAAGATTAATGGACCCATCTTCATAAATATTTTATAAAGAATTATGTTAGGTAACAAAAAGATCCTTTATAGTGCAAATAATCAGGATCCTTATGAACAATATTGCTTTATCATTCAATCTATGGTATTTTTGAGGCACTCGGGTTGAATCAGCATTTTAACACTACAGAAAAAGCATTACACATTTTTATACATTTATGAAAGAAAAAGAGATTCAGTATGCTGGAAATTTATAATTCACACTATGACTGTCATGTGTCAGGAAGATAACACTCTTGCCTGGCAAATACATTTCTTGGTAAATTCAATGCTACTCAAGTTTTGTAGAGATGCTTATCAGGAAAAAATGTTTCCTCTCTCTAATTTTTATAGGGATAGATTTTCTGAGTACTTTAGAATTAAAGCATGACAAAGAAATGTTTGCTCTGTCAATGAAATTGTGGGATAGAAATGTTAATAATTTGATTAAAGGAAGTGCTGAAGACTTTTCCTTCAACAATTTTGAAGGAAAATCTTCATCAGAAGAGTACATAACAGATTTATAGCAAACGAATCCAAAAAACAAATGAGTTTTCATTATCCCAGTTTTACTATTTGACATTAATTTGGATTAATTTGGGAGATTTTTAACTTTTCTTCATAATTGTAGCTGATTACATTTGCCGTCTCTTGGAAGTTCTCATTTTATTTTCTTAGAATGCTATAGATATTGTGTCATTTCAGGTATTGTATGAAAAGAACAGCATACATTCATATTAGTAATCACTGCTGATAACAGTGATATAAAATGAGAGGTGGCTGCTACCTGCTGGCCACCAAATACAGTCCCAATAAAGCAAAAAAAAAAGACATGAAAAGACAATAAAATGTGAACAATTTAAATTTACTGAAAACAAATGGAGAACAAAATGCAATTTAAATGAAATATTAAATGAAAATGTATGGAATAATATAGTATAACAAAGATTTTCTCAGACATCTCTAATAGCATATTTTAAGGCAGTCTATATATTCAAATCTTGTGATCAGATTTTTTTCTAAAAAGCTAAACAAGATGTTCAGCTTACCAAAAAAAAAAAAATCCACACATTTCAAAATGTTTAATTAGGAAAAATACTTGTCTAATCAGTCAGACTTTCAGAAGAACCAGCTGACTTATTTTTCCTCCTTCGGAGCTGTAATTGCAGCTGAAGCTTGTTAGTGAAGAAGAACTGCTTCCACCCAATTTCTTGTGCCAGGGACTTCATTTCTGGAGTGATGGTGTCCAATAAATCTTGCACAATCATTTCCCATAGTTTGTCAGAGTTGCATAACTATTTGTAAAGAAATAAAAAATAGGAGCATATAAAAATAAATTTATTTTATTAGAAGCAAATAAATATTAGGTATCTGATTCCATTGGGTTGTTTGAGGTCCAGTATTTGCAAGTTTTTTCAAAAATGAAACAGACAATTGCATAATAATGTTCATATCCTTAATTTATAGTACCTGTTATCACCATGAGTATCAACTCTACATTTTAAAATTCAATTCAAATAATATTTAGGAACCATCCTTTATTTCAGTTACTTATTACAACCATCCATTTTGAATCTGATGATGTTGCTCCAGTTGAGTCTGTGCTTGAGGTTTGTCAGCCTCAGGACCCAATAGGTCTGGATTCATTTCAGCCTGATCAGCCACAGGCATCTTCTGTTCTGGTGTAACAGTCTGATGACATTACACAACCCCAAGCCCCAGGTTTAGACATCTACAGAGGCAAGCAGAGCAATTCTCCTCAATGAGACTCCTTACTAAACAAACGGTGAGGCATGAGTGGCTGCAGCTAACTGTTAGCAGACAGATTTAGGTAGCTGCTTTCCTTGCAGACTTTTGCTGGAGATAACCATTTGGCTTTCTAGCTTGTGACTTTTTGGCTGACTACCTCTTTTGATGTTCTGTGGCTCTTGGAACATATTTGGATGATGCTTTTGCTTCTCGGCCTGTACCAGCATTTTTCAGGCAAATGCATTTTACTAGGCATCTGAGCTACATTCCTATTTGTTGTTATCTGTTTTAACTATAGTACATATTTCAGCTTTGGAAGTGTGTGCCCAGGCCTAGAATGGACTTCCTGAAGCAGCATCCACACAGAGAACCAGTTGTTCACATATTTGAATCCCACCACTGAGTATGGACAATGTCACGAACAATGGAGATTCAATAACATTTAAATATTCCTCACCGTTGAATTTGGAGTTTGGCCAACTGTGATTAAGAAGCTGTATGTGCCACCAGAAATTAAAACATAAAACATCCAACAATTTATTTGAATGTAAATAAATTGGATCATCAAGCATAAGCATATGCACTCATGCACTTGTTACCTCCCGGATAGATTACTGCAATGCTTTCTACATGGGGCTGCTCTTGAAGACCACCCGGAGGCTCCAGCTGGTGCAGAATGCGGCCGCGCGGGTAGTGATGGGAGCATACCTATACTCCCATATTACACCCCTCCTGTGTGAGCTGCATTGGTTACCGGTTGTCTTCTGGGTGAGATTTAAGGTGCTGGTACTTACCTTTAAAGCCCTACATGGCCTAGGCCCGGGATATTTGCAGGACCATCTGCTGCCGGGAACGACTTCCCATCGCCCAGTGCGTTCACACAGAGAGGGCCTCCTCAGGGTGCCCTCGGCCAGACAATGTCGGCTGGCGACCCCCAGGGGGAGGGCCTTCTCTGTGGGAGCGCCAGTCCTGTGGAACCAACTCCCCCTTGAGCTCCGGATGGCCCAGGATCTCCGGTCCTTTAAAACTTTCCTTTTTCATCAGGCTGACCTGGACTGACGACAGGGTTTTTAAAAATGTTTTTAATTTTTAATTGTTTAGTTTAACTTATTTATTGGGGCTGTTTATTTAATTTCTTTTAACTTTTGTATTGTTGTTTTTATTGTTGCTAGCCGCCCTGAGTCCTTCGGGAGATAGGGTGGCATATAAGTCCCAAAATAAATAAATAAATAAATAAATAAATTTTTAATGCAGGAAATAAAAGCAGAATGGTTGTTTGTATCATAGATAACTCTGATTTGCTTTTTAAAATGAACCTTAGATAACATGTTTTAAAAAATAAAATTCTTTATCAAATTTATCTTTATGTCACATAACAGAGCTGCAACACTCTGATAGTACATATCTGATCTGCAATCATTTATGTGAATCAAATAATGGTAAAAAATGAGATCTGAAATCCTATAAATCCTATATCCATTTACCTAGGGATAAATTTTAAGACTCAGTGGTGTTTGATAGATAAATGTAGGATTACTTTCTAAAACATTTTATCTTGAAGCTTGTTAATATTTGAATTTTTTTTAGAATGTTTTACTAAAAGTACTAATAAACCATACTTATAATCAAAATTAAACTGTTAAAAATGCATCTCCATTACTATTTTGTATGAGGTTTAAGCTCCCTCTAGTGGCATTTTAATGATTTCAAAAATTAGAGATGATAGACATTGCAAGGCACTTTATTATAATAATTAACGATGCAAATCATCCCTGGTTAACTTGCCAGATGAAATGCAGATATACAATATATTATCAATAATAGTGACAGTGTAACAAAGTTAAATTTGTCAAGCTAGATGGTTATATATAACATTGAGTAGAAATCACTGAGCTATACAATCCAATTTAAAAAATACAGTCTCCTTTGAATTGCAGTTGAATTCTAGTGCCTTCCTATAAAAGGGCACTGCTGTTTCCTCTTCCAGGATGCTATTCAGCTTCTCAATCTAGTCTACAACCCTGGCATTTCTGCTAGTGTTTTATCAAAATACTAACCAAACATGAAGTTGGTTTATTGTATGGATTTTGAATAGTACAGCTACCCACATTTAAGCCCCTTATGCTGCTAAATAGAAATATTAGCTATTCCCAAGGCTTTTTTTGTCATAGAACACTCAGAACGGAGTTCCGGCACCTTTTTTGGATGGAACCTTGTAGGGTAGGCAAGGCGGGTTGTATGACATGTGTGAGTTCCGGCACCTTTTTCTTTTACAAAAAAAGCACTGGCTATTCCAAAAAAAGAAGAAAAGAACATTGATACTATACACATTGTATGGAGGACAGCCTTCCACAATTAGCTTAGCAATTTGAGGTTTTACTATAAGACTTTAATAAAGAAATCAAAGTACCATAAATCTTTAGATATTTATGCAGAACTAGAACTAAAAGCTCACACATATCAAGTTCATTTTTACCGTTTCAAATCTGTGTGATACTTGGGAAAGCCTTGCAATGTCTTCAAGATCCAAATAAGACATGATGTACAGAAGTAATGTATCAGGCAGTCGCACCAGGAAATCAAAATTACCTCTGCACAGATTGAAGATATGCTCCAGAGTGCTTCCTCCAAACACAATGGCTATTTGAACTGCAATTTTAGAAAGTACAACTAAGTCAGAAAAACTTAAATATAATCGATAGATATTAAACAGGTTTATTGCTTACAATTTAGACTGTACTTAAGGAATCATTGCTAAAACCCTGATCCTTGAGTTGTTAAACTTGTTTGAGAATCAGTATTATAACAGATTTCAACCTCATCCTGAAATAGGCTGGGATGGTAAATTCCATAATTCTCAGCAAGGTGGAGAACACCACCATATAACAGCAGTGATTCTCCTCTACTCTACTAGGGCTGTACAAAGCATTTGAAAAGGACATATTATAATATGCATTGCACAAGTGAAACATCTATCCCTGAAGTATTATAGTAGCCTTTTCCCTTGAAAGATTTGACCCAAAGTCCAACCTTGGTTGATTTTTATGTGTCTGCATACAGAGATAATGCTTCCATTGGACTGTCAGAAAAAGCAAAAGCAAATCCTGAAATTGCAGGATGGTGAGAATAATGAAAATGAGGGTGAAGGATGAAAGGTAATGAAGAACGCTAATTGGCTATAGAAGAAGGCTTAACATAGACATGGGCACCTTCCGGAGGCTGAGGCTTTTTTATTGTTTTGAGTGGAACAGAAAGTTTTGGAATGATTTTTTTAACTGTTTGTGTCTTGATGCTTGCCCATTCTCAACAGGGTGCATATCACATTGAACAGAACTGCTAGATGATATTTCACAATAAATACAGAAAAATCTATTTCTTTACTGCTGTTATAGTCACATTGGAGATTTAAACCTGAGCTCATATTTATGTTCAGTCTTAGTCTATACCACCGATGCTGCAGGTTTCTCTTTAATTGTTTTATATTACAGAGCTCCTTAATGAATGAAGGAATTTCCTGGGGTTGACGGGCAGGCAGAAGTTGTTTGATAGGAATTGCATTTAGCTCGTTTATCACCTCTGAGTTTCAGAGACTGACCAAGTATGTAACTAAACTATTTGCCAGTTCAGTGAGAAAATCTCCAAGGAATCTGAATGATTTCCTGTAGGAATCTATTCAGATCCATAAGATATCTGGGGTAGCATCCAAATGTGTCTTCCATTTATTGAGGGTAGTAGTGCCAACAAGCCTCCATACTGACAAGTTTGCTCTGTCCAATAACAATTGTTGTTGTTGTTGTTAGCTGCGAAGTTGTGTCCGACCCATCACGACCCTATGGATAACGTTCCTCCAGGCCTTCCTGTCCTCTACCATCTTCTGGAGTCCATTTAAGCCCACACCTACTGCTTCTGTGACTCCATCCAGCCACCTCATTCTCTGTCGTCCCCAATAACAATAGGCTGGAATTATTGATGAATCCAATCCTAAAGACACTTGAACTATTAAAGAGGTTATAGATCCCTGTGAGTGATTTTCAGGTTGTACTGCCAGTAGGAATGCTGCTGTCTATAAATCTATGCCAACACGGCTTGGTGGGAGCCTATGGGACCAACAGATTTGCCCCTCCTGTGAAATTTCTTACTATCAGGAAAGGGACATTTTTGCCTTATTCTAATTCTGTCATAAAGTTGCCTAAAAGGATTAGATGTCAACTTCTGAAATGAACCTGGCTGAAACCATCTTTGTCATTTTCAGTTACCTTGACATTAGGATAATAATTTTATTTTTAAAAAAATATTTTACATTTTTAATCTTCCTTTATTGTTTTTATAAATAACTTAAGGAGAAAACCTAGCTAATACTTATCCCTATTGCTATTTTCTCCACAACAACAATCCTGTGAGGTAGGTTGGTCTGAGAGAGTATGACTGGCCCAAAGTCTTTCAGGGCTGGGACTAAAAGACACAGTCTTCTGATTTTAGTCTGGTGCCTTAACCACTACACCAAACTGACTGTCTTATGATGTATGACACTCCATTTTTTATTTATTACACTTTCGAAGATGATTATTATGCAAAAAACCCCTGATATTATATTTATACATTTTGTAGAAAACTAAGAGATGAATTCCATTTCATAAGCTATAATAAGATACAACATAGACATGGATTCAGATATTGGCTTTCTGCTAATGGAATCTTCCCAACAAAGCACTTCTATCAAAATAGAGCATTACTGTTCGGATGGAACCCTTAAATATTTCTTATTGACAATACGGAATGAACTCACGTTTGAAACATGTGCCTGCAACATGCACACACAGAAATATTATAGTTCTGATGTGTATAGAGTCCTGCATTTCCACAAAATCATATCTAGTACAAAATTATTTTAAATAGCATAGCAACACTGTATAAATTGGAAAACTGCATTATTAGTATTATTACACTTAATTATTTTTCATGGTATGGTGTTCATTTATCATTAGAAACATTTAAACATTATTATCAGTTCTCCACTATTTAAATGTTTATTCCATAAGCGTTTTGCTATAAGCAATACCTCACACAATGTTTTTCAGGGAAAAATAATGACTGACATACAATGGTTTGGCAAATTTAATTTTACTTTATCTTTTCTTGAGATAAAAAAACAAACATTTTATGACAGCATGTCTGTAAATGCCTCCCGACATTACAATGGAACTGAGCAAGGATTGCTTAAAAATGACTAATGTTGTATTTGCCTATTAGCATCTTTTTGGAACTATCCCTTTAGAATATCTCTCCATCTTCTTTTGCTTTAATCCAATTATAGTTATGTAGTGTCTGGCTTCTTGGGAAAAATAATAAAGGCCTTGAGGCTGTTCACTGAATTCTGTCACTACATCCTTGTCTAAATATAAGGTCTGCAGAATTTCCAATATTGCTGCCTAATCCTGAAAAGCTTATTTTTGCCCACCATAACCAACTTTTCACTATACAGTAACTCATTGGATGAAATAACAAATCCCTTTTTATTATGAAATCCACATTAATATGAAAATTGGGGTGTGGTTGAGATTGATCAAAAGAGACTTAACTTCGTCCAAAATCAAGAAAATGACTAATATCTGTTTATATATTTCTCATATGTTGTTGTTTAAATGGAATACTGAATTCTAAGTTGCTGGATGTAATGTGTAATGATTTGAAGTGTATTTATTTATTTATTTATTTATTTATTTATTTGTTTGTTTGTTTGTTTGTTTTTATAAACCACCCCTCTCCCGAGGGACTCGGGGCGGTGTACAGAGTAAGACAGGCAACAAAATGAAACAGTATTGAAAAACAATAATCAAAGCAAAACAAACTGGGACCCCAATTAGAGCTATCAGAGCTATCAGGCCAGGCCGGACTGCTGGAATAAGTAAGTCTTTAAGTCGCGCCGGAAGGTGCGGAGGTCGGGGGCCATCCGGATTTCAGTTGGTAAGCAGTTCCAGAGGGCTGGCGCACCCACTGAGAATGCCCTCCCCCTGGGGGCCACCAGCCGACATTCCTTGAGCGGTGGCACCCTGAGGAGGCCCTCTCTGTGGGAGCGCACAGGGCGGTGGGGTGTTGACATTGGCAGAAGGTGCTCCCGTAGGTAGTCCGGACCCATGCCATGTAGGGCTTTGTATGTCATTGTTAGCACCTTGAACTTCACACGGAAGGCAACTGGAAGCCAGTGCAGCGCACGGAGAGGTGTGATATGGGAGTATCGGGAGGCTCCCAAAAGTGTCCGTGCCGCTGCACTTTGCACCAGTTGAAGCTTCCGAGTGGATCTCAAGGGCAGCCCCATGTAGAGAGCGTTACAGTAGTCTAGGCGAGAGGTCACAAGGGCATGGGTGACTGTACGTAAGGCATCCAGGTCCAGATAAGGCCGTAGTTGGCGCACCAGTCGAACCCGGGAGAAGGCCCCCTTGGTCACAGCTCCTATGTGATCTTCCAGGGAGAGCTGTGAGTCTAGGAGGACACCCAGGTTGCGGGCCCTATCAACAGGGGGTAGTAGCTTGTCCCCGATGTTAAGGGATGGGATGCTCTGAGTATCCTGGCTTGCCGGTACGTACAGCCATTCAGTCTTGTCCGGGTTCAGTTGAAGCCTGTTCCTCCCCATCCATTCCCGGACCGCTTTCAGGCAGCGGGACATCACGTTGAGGGCATCACTGATGTTGTTTGGAGTTGAGATGAAAAGCTGGGTGTCATCAGCATACTGATGGTACCCTACTCCAAAGCTGCGAATGATCTCACCCAGCGGTTTCATGTAGATGTTGAACAGGAGAGGCGAGAGGACCGACCCCTGAGGGACTCCGCAAACGAGAGGCCTCGGGGTCGACCTCTGTCCCCCTGCCAGCACCGACTGCGAGCGACCCTGGAGAAAGGAGGAGAACCAACGTAGAACCGTGCCTCCCACTCCCAGTCCCCTGAGGCATCGCAGCAAGATACCATGGTCGATGGTATCGAAAGCCGCCGAGAGGTCTAATAAGACTAGGACAGAGGAATGGCCCCTGTCCCGGGCTCTCCAGAGATCATTCATCAGAGCGACCAATGCCGTCTCCGTGCTGTAGCCCGGCCTGAAGCCCGATTGGTGCGGGTCTAGATAAACCGCTTCATCCAGGACCTGAGGAAGTTGGTGCGCCACCACGCTCTCAACAACCTTCGCAAGGAAGCGAAGATTGGAGACTGGACGAAAGTTATTTAATGAGGATGGGTCCAAGGTGGGCTTCTTGAGGAGAGGTCTCACCACCGCCTCCTTCAAGGCGGTGGGGAAGTGACCCTCACTCAGAGAAGCAGAGATGACCGCCAGGAACCAGCCTCGTATGCCCTCTCGAGCTGCATAAGTCAGCCAGGAAGGGCACGGGTCCAGTAAGCATGTGGAGGAGCTCAACCTCCTCATAATCCTGTCCACTTCCTTAGGAGTCACAGGATCAAATTCCTCCCAGATGACGTCGACAAGACTGTCCATGTCTTGTTCTTCCAACTCAGCCCAGTTGGAGTCCAGGCCGGTTCGAATCCGAGCAATTTTATCCAGCAGATATTGACCGAATTCCTCGGCTCGACCCTGCAAGGGTTCCTCCCTCACCTCTTGGTTCAGTAGGGAGCGAGTCACCCTGAACAAGGCAGCCGGGCGATTATCTGTGGACGCGATGAGGGTGGAAAAGTAGTTGGATTTTGCCACCCTTATCGCAGCGAGATAAGACCTGGTGAGGATTCTTAATCGCAATCGGTCGGATTCGGATCGACTGGATCTCCAACGGCTCACTAGGCCCCGTCTCCGACGCTTCATCTCCCGGAGCTCCGCGGTGAACCATGGGGCTCGCTGGGTGGCGCCACCCAGTATACTTTCTTTTCTTTGGGTATGTTACTTTTTGAGAGTATAGTGTTAAAATATACACTGTAATAGTATTATATGAAATAACATATTCATATTATATTGTAATTATTCATGCTTTATTTTATTGCTTGCTTACTGTATACAGTAATGCCCAGAGTTGTAGTTATTTGAGTTGATAGCCAACTCACTTGTTAAGTTGGGCTGCTACAGTAATAATAAATAAATAGTATTTTTCTCCTATTATTTAGTTCATGATTGGGAAAAATTCACCTAGCTTGCTGAATAATAGATCATCATTCTAAACTTTCCAAAACATATCTGATTCATTTACATTTTATGCAAATTTTACCAACTGTAAGTAAACAAGATGTAAGACAATTCAAGTGTATTTTAGGGCAGGGGTCCCCAACCCCCGGGCCATGGACTGTTATCGATCCAAGGCATGCCAGCAACCGGGCTGCACAAACAAGCAAAGCCCTATCCATGGGATGCAGGTAGCACACAATACCACACCCCCTCCAGTTGGTGGGAAAACCTCTCTCCGCGTAACTGGTTCCTGGTACCCAAAAGGTTGGGGACCTCTGTTTTAGGGAATACAAATTCATATTTTGGAGGGAGATAAATTAGGAGGACTATGCAGCATTTCAGCTTTCATTACATTATGGAGATATCAAGATTGCAACTCAAACAAATGAGATTTTTCTTGGGACTGCAATTCTTGGAAAAGATGGGATTGTTTTAAAGAGTTGCAGATAGGTGCTATATTTGCACACAAAACACACTAAAGGAACTTTTAGAATTAAATCCAAAGCATTATACTGTAAATGTTACAAATTCTACTACCATTTCAAGAATATGTTATTTTTCATTAAGTTTCTTAAAGAGAATGACATAAGGGAACTGTCACCATCAGTAAATAAGAATTTTAAAGAACACCGAAACTCTTCAAAAGTAGATTTGTTCCTCCACATGTTGAATATTATTGCATTTTCATATAGAGTTTATCTCTTGTAAATAGCTGAATAGGAATCCATAGATTATTTCCTATGCCACAAATAACAGATATTTAATCTCAAATTTTAACACTTTTTTTAAAAAAGACATCAGATTGTTAGCACTATGTTATGCCTTCACATTTGTCATGAAAATAAAATAGCATTCTACTACCAGAAAGACTGATTTATACAAAATTGTTAAAAATAGGACTTATCACATTTTCTTCAAACATGCATTTTCTTCAAAGACTAATACACGCATTGAACTATGACTAAATTCATAGTATTCTACTTTGGAGGGAGGGATCATCCAAGAAATCTTCATGAGATTCTTTGAGTTCTCCAGGCCTTGCTTCACGGAATTCACTCCGAAGAGAAATTTTCCACCACCTGAAAATCACCTATGAATGGAGAATAGTGACAAGTATTTAGAGAAATTATTTAGATAGCTGGTATAGTGATTAAGGAGATGGATTAGGAATGGGGAGGCTCAGATTAGTCAAAGATGACTTGGGGCCAGTCACTTCTCTCAGTCCTAATCAGCATCAGGCTTTTATGGCAAGCTTAATGAACATTTCCTGCTCCATTGTTATCATGTATGGATAAGCTTCACTGCAAAAACAAGGCAAACCTGCACATTGAGACATTCAGAACATTAATATTTATATAAAATAATTCAGGATGGATATTGATAAATATATTGGAATGTAAAATCTCTAACTGGCTTCCTTCTGAGAAAGCACGTAACTACTTTACTAGTAATTGTAGATGATCTTGCGGAAATAAGTATGTTTGCACATCACACTTAACAATGGTTCGTTTATTAATGATTTACTCAGTCCAATTTTGCAGATTCACACAATACAGCAAACCACAAAATAACCACGGATTTCCATTGAGCCAAAATATGATTGGGTAATTTGTGATCCAGTCACAGAAATATAACGTAGGATTAATTTAGCCATGGAGGTGCCCGCACCAAAAAAGAGAACACTTCATATAACTTGTTTTCCTGTGAATAGGTTGCCAGTGCCAGATTTTGATGCAAAAGGAACTAAGAGACCTAAATCTTAGCATGTTATGAAATACAGTACTGACTACATACACATTGCCTGGCTGATTCTTACAGAGGAAATAAGCATTTTTCCATGAAACTGTAAATAATGACTGCAAGGTGAATTGCAATTTCACTCTTTACTTCCTCTTCTATGCTTTCAAAACAGGGCAGTTTTGAGGAACTGGAAGAGGAGTTACTTGGCTTGTTATTGAATAAAATTTTTCACATCTATAATTGTAACTAATTAAAAAAGAGAGTGACATAAAAACTGTTTTTGATGAAAGTAAAAAGAAAATCTTAATTTATTATATAGTTAACCACTGCAAAAACAAACAAACAAAATATACGCAGACCTTTCTGGATATAAAGTTTGAGAAACTATCTGATTATTCAGATACATTCAATTAAATGCAACATTAATCAATTTGCCATACTTAATACTAGTAAGGTTTTTAAAATCTTAGAGTGAATAGCTGTATCACATACATGCTATGAAATGATTTTTTTCTATTATCATTATTCCTTTTATAAGGAATGTTCCCTTCCTATTCTGATTTGCATAAATATACTCATTAAAGTAACTGCTGAAAATACAGAGATTAAATGCTGTGATTTTCCGCACAGTATTTCGTGGAAAAGACATAGAAATGCTTAAAAAGTTAGTTTTTGCAAAACGTTTTTGAGGCATGTGAAGTTTAAAGTAAACATTTAGATTAGGAAGCTTTGAATCTTTCAGAAGATGATCCTTCTTAGAAGAATGCTTTTAAAGGAAAAAAA
Source organism: Vipera ursinii (assembly GCF_947247035.1). Lineage (NCBI taxonomy): Eukaryota > Metazoa > Chordata > Lepidosauria > Squamata > Viperidae > Vipera > Vipera ursinii. The sequence goes on from NC_139518.1 coordinate 30,095,518, forward strand.
TAATTTAATTAAAATAATTTTTGGTTAAAAGATATGTGTTAAGTCGTGGGCTCTGGTGAGCAGGAATGAAGACACAAGGCTGAGTACAGAGAAAGTCACTCTTTTATTCTTGCTGGAACTGTACTTGAGCTTGGGCTGCACCCAGCCACAATATATACTGTAGCCAAGCCCTATGGTAGCAGCCAATAGGATTGAACCCGCGCTTGCCACCTGGGGCTGACCAATTGCAGGACCGGAGACAGCCTGTCTGGGTTGCTGGAGAGTTGTTAGCTCTCCAGCAACGCATGTGGTATGGTACCAAAAGCCCAGTACGTAACAATATGTACTACTTAATTGGATTTATTTGGGAATCTTAAATCACTATGATATAAGATTCAGTATTTAATAGGAACCCAACAATGTTTAAACTAACATTGATTAGTGTCATTTGTGAACCTAGCCAGAGAGCAAAATTGTGAAACAAAAGTACATTGGTCCAATAAAATTTGGCCAATCTCTTATGATATTATTAAAAATGAGGGATACATGCTCAAAATCATATCAGGGAAACTGTTCGGCTTTTGTCTTCCATTTTAGCTTGACTTGGAATTTGCACATGAGTTGTTTATGACCTATTCCACAGTCAGCCCTAGCTAGTCTTTGCTGTTATAATTAAGCTCTTCTACCTCCTTATGCTAATAATATATAGTCGGTTTTATTTTTGTGTACACCATCTGGTGATATATATATATGTATTGATATGGTTGTTGGAATATAGTGTAAGCAATCAAGAAGTGACAGTATTGGCAGAAATTGGTAAGTTGATCTCTTGCTTCATTTCAGTTTCTTAGGCCATACAGTTTAATTACATTTTCCTTTGTAATATTTCCAATGTTGGTATTCCAGTCTCCAAATACAAGCAGCACATCTTGCTTACATATTTTCTCAACTTCAGATTAACCCCCTCTTCTGCATCAGTAGTTGGAGCATAAACTTGAATAAGCATCATAATAAATGGTTGCTTGTGAAGTATAATTGACACTATTCAATCATTGATTGCATTGTTCCCAAGTACAGTCTTTGTTTTAGCTTTCCTGACTATGAAAGAAACTCTGGTTCCACTTTGTTTTTCATATTTCTAATAATAAACAGAATCATCTTTTAATTGAAAATTTCCAATTCCAGTCAATTTCAATGGAATGATGCCAGAAAGATCAATGTATAGTCAATTCATTTTGTCTTTCACTGTATGGATTCTCCCATGTATATGCATCTAATATTTATTTCCCATCGTAATTTGTCTTTGCAGCTTCAGATTTTCCTTTCTCGTATGGCAACCTTAGCAATTAAATATCTCAAAGGCTTTAATCTAGCCATTTTTTAAACATCACTAATATCCCAAAAGATACTCAGCTCTTCCTCAATAACATGTTGAGTGCCATCAGACCTAAGAGGCCAATCAACCATTACTATATTATCAATTTTATATTGTCTATTCATTGTTAAATATAGGAGTGGTTTGCCACTGCCATCCCTTCCATGGTATGAAAAGATGCCTTTGCTGTTGTCACTAAAGTAATTTTCTGCTTCCAGTATCTTGCTATGTTGCTGATGCCCGATAAAAATGCCTGTCCACTTTAGCTAAACAGCTTTGCTGGAATTATACAATCATGATGTACACTCCTGCCATTCTTTGTTCACCTCTCCTAAAAACACTCTGTCACCTCATTGAGGTAGGAGAGAAGGATTTGAGGGGGCATGTCTTCTATTAGGAAATCATTGATATGACCCAGTGTTGAATGAATTACTTTTTAAGCAATCTTGTTTTTTTTTAAAGTGACAATTCAGTTACCAGGAAAAAAACCCATTTTTATATTTACTTAAAAGCAACTGTAAGGAACTACAAATGTGACAGGTACAGTAGCTTAATCAATCAATCTGTTTATTACAGCCTTAAGGCCAGACACAATCAAAATATATAACAGCAAAATATATAACAATCTGACATCCATATTTACAGGATATAAAACCACCAAACAATCAGTATAATACAATCCAAAATTCTCAAAATAAAACATCATATTAAAATTTTTCAGACCTTAATAATGGTGCGATGTATTGTGCAGATGGTGGCACAAAATTGGGCAACCTGAATTGATATTTTCGGATCCTTATCCAAAAGTAGTAGCATTAAATAAAATTCATATCCCCTGCCTGGAATTTTCTTCAATATCGGATATATAAAAATCTGTCTAGAATCTTTATATAAAGAACAATGAAACAGGGGACTTCCGGTGGCGGCGCGGCGCCGAAGACAGCCGTTTTGGGCTGCCCGCTGCTCAGCTGAGTTGTTTTCACCCGAAACAGCGCCGATCAGCTGTTCGGGTGGATTTGAAGCCCCCTCCTCGGGAGAAGAGGAGGGGGTGAGGCCCCAGGTAGGGGTTGAGTTCTCCGGGGCTGCCTGAGCTTTTAGCTCGGGCGGCTGAAGGATTGAACTCCCCCGTAGCCTGGGTTGCTCCCAGCTGTTCAGCGTCTCTGCTCTGGGATTTTTGAAGCAGAGCCAGGCGTTTGCGACCACCCCTGCCAGAAGGAAAGACCCTGGAATAAAAAGGAGCAGGCAGAGCGGTACAGGAGGTCAAGGTGAAGAGGACTTTTATTCTTACTCTCTAGCTTAATGGACTTTATAAACTTAAAGTGAAAGTGCGCAACAAGTGAAAGTAAAAAGATGGCGGCTAAACCTCCCTCAAAAACCCATCGGAGTGCAGGAACTTCCCTGGTGCAACAGACATCGTTGCAAGCTTTGCTTCCTCCTGCCGCACTGACATCGAAGGACTTACAAGATGCCCTTGAAAAACAATCCCAGGTAATATCAGAAATGCTGGGTGATAAGTTGGCAAAGGTGGAAGAGAAACTGGAGAAACTGGAGGAGAGGATAGAAGAGAAGTTCAGTGCGATGAGGGTAGACATTTTGTCTACAGTGGAAAGCGTGGCTGAATGTGTGCAAGGTTTGGACGAAAAAGTGGAGGACCTGAGTCAAAAGAATGCTATACTAGAAGTAAAGGTACTGGAGAATGAAGATTTAAGGGATAAAATGGACGGAGAATTGAGTCTTGTCCAGTATCATCAGATGCAGTATGCTATTAGAATCAGAGGCTTAAAAGAGAATACTAAAGAAGACCTAAAGCAGCTGATTTCTGAGGCTCTGGAAGCAGTATTGGGTCAGCCAGCATCGGAAATAAAGGGATGCATGGATAAAGTTTTTCGTGTAAACTCATGGATTGCTAGGCAGAGAAAGCTACCTAGAGATGTGGTGGTTTATTTTATAAAGAGAGAAACTAGAGATGAAGTTATTCAAGCCGCTTATGATACTAAAGTTGTGGTTGCTGACCAAGAAGTTTTGGTTTTAAAAGAAATTCCTCCAAAGATTTTAAGGAGAAGGAAGGATTTTGCATTTCTTGTGCAGGAACTTAAGCAACGTGATTTAAAGTTCTGATGTGAGATTCCAGTCGGATTGGTGGTGATGCATGAAGGTAAAAGATATCGTCTGGTTACTGTGACACAGGCGCGTGATTTCTACAATAATGTTTTAAAAGCAACCCCTCTACTACTTCTGGAAGCTGCAAAGGGATCTGGAGAAGGAAAACCTCAAGAGGCCGAAGGTGGACAGACAGAGGAGAATGGTGCTGGAGGGGATCAAATTATAGCCGCGTCGGCTGTCGCTGGAGAGCAGAGGGTGACGCGTGACGCTTTAAAATGAGCAAAACAAATAAAAGAACAAGACCAGCAGAAGTTTATGGAACTTTCAAAGCGTACTTACAGTGAAGCAGTGGGAGGAGCGCGGCCCAAAGGAGATAGAGGGGCTATTAAAGATGTGCTCCAACAGCTTCGGGCCGACACGCATGGCGACTAAATTCCTAACCTGGAACGTTAATGGACTAAATTCACCACAGAAGAGAAAGAAAGTTTTTCAATATTTAAAACAATTTAAGATTGATGTTATATGTTTGCAAGAAACGCATATTAGGGTTATGGACCAAAAGTATTTATCGAACTCAAGGTTGGGCACGCAATTTGTTGCCTCTGCAATGAATAAGAAAAATGGAGTGGTTGTTTATGTTAAAAGTGCTTTAACAGCGGACTTAATTGAAGCAGATAAGCATGGAAGATATGTTATGATAGATTTGTTGCTAGAAGGCAAAAAAACGCTTTTAGTTGGACTGTATGCTCCTAATCAACAACAAGCTGATTTTTTTAGTTTACTTCATACAAAGCTTACTCAGTTGGATTACAAATCGTTTATTTTTATGGGGGACTGGAATGGTGTTTTGGATGTACAGATGGATAAGGCTGGTTCTTTTAAGCGTGCTCCGAGTCATGCCAGATTGCCTAAATCTTTTTTTGAAATGAAGGATGATTTGGAATTGCGAGATATTTGGCGTGACACACACCTGCATGAAAAGGATTATACTTTTTTTTCTGATAGACATCAATCTTTTTCCAGGATTGATTTTATTTTGCTGACTAATGACTTTTTTTCTAGGATTAAGAAGGTAAAGATCTGTGCAAGAGCTATTTCTGACCATAGTCCAGTTTGGTTAGAGATCAATAAGGACAATAGAGATAGGCGCTCGTGGCGCGTAAATGAGAATTTGTTTAGAAATCAGAGAAATGTGGAAGAATGTAAACAGCGGATGAAGGATTTTTTTGAAATTAATATGAATAAGGATACTTCTATGGACATGGTTTGGGATGCTAGCAAGGCCTATATGAGAGGGATGTGGATATATATGAATAATAAACACAGACGTACTTTGGAAGCCAGAAGGAAAGAATTGGAGAATGAAATTAAGGAAAAAGAAAAGGCCTTGATTTTGAACCCATTGGATGTGAAGACTAAGGAGGTTATTAAGCTATTAAGAGGACAATTTGACAAACTAATGGCTGACCAAGTGGCAACCAATTTGCCGTTTGCCAGGCATAATACTTTTTGCAATGCTAATAAGCCAGGTAGATGGCTAGCTTACAGACTGAGGAAAAAGCAAAGGGCTTCTAATATAGATAAAATTGAGCATAAGGGAAAGGTTGTGTTTCAACAGGATCTTATTAAGGAAGCCTTTGTGGATTTTTATTCTAAATTATATGCTAAGGAGAAGATTAATGAAAAAGACATTGATGTATATTTGGAGAATGCTAGCATCCCAGTTCTTACGCAAGCACAAAAAGAGGAGATTAATCAATTGATAACAGAAGAAGAAATTCTTACAGCAATTAAGGAATTGAAGGTGGATAAAGCGCCAGGTACGGATGGTTTGACTGCGGCTTACTACAAAAATTTACAATTAGAGTTGATAAAACCGTTAAAGGAACTGTTCCAGACAATTCAGAGAGGGGGAAAGGTGCCTCCGTCTTGGAGAACTGCTTTTATCTCTTTGATTCCGAAGGAAGATCAAGATGCTACTCAAGTAAAAAACTATAGACCGATATCACTTTTAAATACAGATTACAAGATATTTGCTAAGGTGTTGGCTAATAGATTGATGAGGGTTCTGCAACAGGTGATTCATGGGGACCAAACTGGGTTTATTAGTGGTAGGCAAATGAAAAATAATGTGAGGCATATAGTTGATGTGTTAGAGTTTTTGGAAAGGAACAACCAGATCCCTGCGGCGCTAATTTTTTTAGATGCTGAAAAAGCCTTTGATCAATTGAACTGGCAATTTTTGATGAAAGTTTTAGATAAAATGAATTTTGGGGATAAATTTTTGCAACCAATTAGGGCATTATATCAAAAACAAACTGCCCGAATAATAGTTAACAATAGTTTGACAGAGGCATGTAATATTGAGAAGGGCACAAGGCAAGGGTGTCCGTTATCGCCTTTGTTATTTGTGTTAACATTGGGGATATTATTGGTAAAAATACGGAACTCGGAAAGAATTAAGGGTATACAAATTAGAGATCAGGATTATAGATTGAGAGTGTTCACAGACGATCTGGTTGTTACAGTGACCCAGCCGGAGAACTCTGTTGTGGATCTGATGGAGATAATAATGCAATATGGGAAGGTTTCTGGATTTAAAGTTAATGCACAAAAAACAAATTCTGGCCAAAAATATGACAGTATCACAAAAGGCTCTTTTAGAAGGATTAACTGGATTTGAGATTGCTAAAAGGGTCAAATATTTGGGGGTGCTTCTGTCGCCCTCTAATACAAAGTTATATAAAAATAACTATGAAAAATTATGGGGAAAAATTCAAAAAGAAATGGAGAGCTGGGAAAAATTGCAATTGTTTTTGTTGGGGCGAATCGCAGCAGTGAAAATGAATGTCCTGCCTAAATTTTTATTCTTATTTCAAATGATACCGGTTCTTAAGAAAGATTCTAATCTGGAGGAATGGCAGCGAGGTATCAATAAATTTGTTTGGGCAGGGAAAAGGCCACGAGTTAAATTTAAGATTATGCAGGATACTCGTGAAAGAGGTGGTCTTAAAATGCCCAATCTTAAATTATATTATGAAGCTGCTGCGTTAGCAGGAATAAGTGATTGGATTAATTTGACACAAGAGAGATTATTAAATCTTGAGGGCCACGATTTGTTGTTTGGTTGGCATGCATATTTGTTGTATGATAAGAAGGTAGATAATGTGTTTAGAGTGTATATTTTAAGACAGGCATTGTTGAGAGTTTGGAAGAAGTATAGACATAAGTTAGACTGTAAGATACCACTGTGGGCAATCCCAAAACACGCAATAGAAAATATAAATGTTGGTTTTAAACATGATGTGACTACGTATAAGGAGATTTTAAGCTTGGAAAGAAATGTCTGGTGTCTGAAACCATACAGCCTCTTGCGAGATGAGAAGATTGTTCAAACTTGGTTTCAATATATTCAGCTACGGGCCAGGTGGAAAGAAGATCAGAAAACTGGTTTTACAATGACTGATGAAAATCTGATAAAGCAAATTAGAAATCAGGGTCCAGCACATATTAAACGGATATATCTTGCATTGATAGAAATTGACTCAGAAACAGAACTTGTTAAGGATTGTATGATAAAATGGGCCCAAAACATCCAAGAAGTTATTACAATGGACACGTGGGAAAAGATTTGGGTGAGGAACGTAAAATTTACACAAGCTCAAAACTTAAGAGAGAACTTTTATAAAATGTTTTATAGATGGCATCTAGATCCTAAAAAGCTTGCAAGTATGTATCCGAATTATCAGCCCAAATGCTGGAGGTGTGGCGATGAAGATGCAACATATTTTCACATATGGTGGACTTGTAAAAAGGTTAAGGCCTTTTGGATAAAAATTTGGTGGAATATGCAGAAGATTTTCAAGCAAAGGATAAAGTTTTGTCTGCAACTTTTTTTGTTGGGAATAATTACAGATGCTACAGTTGTGGACACTAAGCTGATGTTGAATTTAATTACGGCAGCAAGACTCTTAATAGGTCAGTATTGGAAGGAGGAGGAACTGCCGACTATAGAAGAATGGACCTTAAAGGTTTCTGACCTGGCAGAGATGGCAAAGATTTCGGCCTATTTGAAAGATCACTCGCAAGAACGTTATATTATGGAGTGGAGAAAATGGATTGAGTATATACAGAACAAATATGGGACTAAAAAGTTTCATGTAGCATTTGAATAAGTCTTCCTTTCTTTTTTCTTTTTTCTTTTTTTATATATTTAATATTAATAGTGTTTGTAGTTATCCTATATGAGCTAGAGAGTGATAGATTTTAGAGTTTATGGTTGTTAGCATATGGATGTTTATGATTGTTTTTTTTGTTCTTATACCTTGTACTTAGCTCTGGGAAGTGGGGGGGGAGGGGGAGAGGGGCAGGGAGGGAGGGGGAGGGGAGGGGGGACTGTTAAAGATAAAATGTATGTTAAAACTTTTCAATAAAAAAAAAGAACAATGAAACAGCATATGACTTAGAGTTTCTATAGAGCCATCACCACATGGACACAATCAAAGGTGCATAGGAGTGCCCTTAACCATCCAAAAAGGACTGCTGAGGGCAATGCATCCAGCCTGGCTAAGGTGAAACTTAGCTTAATTGAAACCTGGCAATTTTACCTTAATCACCTGGTTTCTGAATCCTTGCCCTAATTTATCTGCTTAAACATTCAGCTCAGGTTCTTGCATTTACTACATACTGATCTTTTCTATGTATTTCAGATATTTCAGATTGTACCAGCCATAGTCCCTTGCTACTAATTGGGCTGTTTGAGTATGGGAATAAAATCCAAAGCAGATGGAGGATATAACACTAACTTGTTTAGCACATGGTTTCTAAAACACTAGTACTGAAAAATATTTACTTAGGAATAAGAAATATAAAACACACTGTTCTTTCAAAAAAAATCTTACTTTCATGTAATGTTGTAGAAGTGTAAAAGGTAAAGCATTTATAATAAACATTTTTCAAAATTGTGTAATTATTGCCTCCTATCTTTCTCTAGAGATCAAATTGCCAATATACGCTGGATCATGGATAAAGCTAGGGAGTTCCAGAAAAACATCTACTTCTGCTTCATTGACTATGCTAAAGCCTTTGATTGTGTGGATCATAACAAACTGTGGCAAGTTCTTAAAGAGATGGGAGTACCAGACCATCTTATTTGTCTCTTGAGAAACCTATATGCGGGTCAAGAAGCAACAGTGAGAACTGGACATGGAACCACTGATTGGTTCAAAATTGGGAAAGGAGTCCGGCAAGGCTGTATACTGTCGCCTTGCCTACTTAACTTATAGGCAGAGCACATCATGAGAAAGGCAGGGCTAGATGAATCAAAAGTTGGAATTAAGATTGCCGGAGGAAACATCAACAACCTAAAATATGCAGATGATACCACTCTAATGGCAGAAAGTGAAGAGGAACTAAAGAGCCTCTTGTTGCGGGTGAAGAAGGAGAGTGCAAAACTTGGGTTGAAACTTAACATTAAGAAAACCAAGATCATGGCATCCGGTCCTCTCAATTCCTGGCAAATAGATGGGGAAGAAATGGAGGTAGTGACAGATTTTATTTTCCTGGGCTCCAAGATCACTGCAGATGGGGACTGTAGCCAAGAAATTAAAAGACGCTTGCTCCTGGGGAGAAAAGCCATGGCAAATCTAGACAGCACACTAAAAAGCAGAGACATCACCCTGTGAATGAAAGTGCGTATAGTCAAGGCGATGGTCTTCCCAGAAGTAAAATGTAAAAATTACATCTCTCTATGTAAGTATTCTCTATTCTCTATTCTGGGTGAAGAAGGAAAGTGCAAAAGTTGGCTTGAAACTTAACATTAAGAAAACCAAGATCATGGCATCTGGCCCTCTCAATTCCTGGCAAATAGATGGGGAAGAAATGGAGGTAGTGACAGATTTTATTTTCTTGGGCTCCAAGATAACCGCAGACGGGGACTGCAGCCAAGAAATTAAAAGACGCTTGCTCCTGGGTAGGAAAGCCATGGCAAATCTAGACAGCACACTAAAAAGCAGAGACATCACCCTGTCAACAAAAGTGGGTATAGTCATTTTCATTTATTGGATTTCTATACCACCCTTCTCCCTAGGGACTCAGTCAAGGCTATGGTCTTCCCAGTTGCAATGTATGGCTGTGAAAGTTGGACCATAAGAAAGGCTGAGCGCCAAAGAATTGAGGCCTTTGAACTATGGTGCTGGAGAAGACTTCTGTGAGTCCCTTGGACTGCCAGGTGATCAAACTGGTCAGTCCTAGAGGAGATCAACCCTGACTGTTCTTTAGAAGGCCAGATCCTGAAGCTAAAACTCAAATACTTTGGCCACCTAATGAGAAGGAAGGACTCACTGGATAAGAGCCTAATTCTGGGAAAGGTTGAGGACAAGAGAAGAAGGGGACGACAAAGAATGAGGTGGCTGGATGGAGTCACTGAAGCAGTACGCGTGAGCTTAAATGGACTCCAGAAGATGGTAGAGGACAGGAAGGCCTGGAGGAACGTTGTCCATGGGGTCGCGATGGGTCGGACACGACTTCGCAGCTAACAACAACAACAACAACATCTTTCTCTAGCTAGCTGTTCTTGAACAAGCATATGCAATTTTTTGAACTATTTTTCTTGTTCACATAGTAGGGAATGAATGTAACAAAACAGGAATTTTATCAGTAAAATGACAGATTTATACATGTCAGCTTTCTGCCTCTTCTATTTGGAGGCATGCAAATATTTATGAATCAAACATGAATATAAATCTAGTTACAAAGGGCTAAATTAGAAGAAAGGTTTATTATGGCTTTAACTACTGAATAACTACCTGTTATTTGAGGCAAATAAGCATCAGAAATTAGAGCAAATTTAAGGAAATTGTTGCTTTCCAGATATTACTATCACTTTCAGAATGGTCATGCCGACTGGGGTTTAGAAGCGATGTAGCTTATGCCTATTTCAGTATTGGGAGCTGAGGGCCCCATCCGCGAAAAACATCTTGTAACTACAACTGGACAAATTTTTTTTAAGCCGGAGCTAGCATTAGCACTGCAGTCCATCCTTATTAATCGACTTACATTCCAGCCCTAAATCAGGAACTGTCCGTAAAAACATGAGCACTCGGCGAATTTCTCTCCCGCTTGCCCCCGCTTTCCTTCATTTATTTTGTCCGCCAGGAATGTATCTTCGTAAAGGGTAATTGACGCTCCTTTCCCTTCGTCGGGGTACCGTGCACTATTCTTTCTTCCTCAATATTTAGTCGCCCTCCAACAGAAATTCCCCCCCCCAAAAAAAAAAAATCTCTGAAGGCCGACAAAAGGGAGAAAAAACAAGTATACTCACATCCTTCTTAGTAACGGTGATTTGGTAGAAGTCTTTGCTAGGTGCCGGGGCTTGTCCGCGCGTCTCGAACAAAGTGTCGTCCAGGAGAGACGCCATTTTAGGACGCCAACTCCCAGTCGCTCTGGCAACCAGGAAGGGGCGGGCGAATGGAAGGTCACTGGAAGCCCAGCCCCCTCTCTTAAAGGAGACGACCAGTTCTTAGCGTTAGAAGTCACGGAGGTTTTATCACCCCAAGGAAGGAAAGAGGAGCCTCGGAATCGCCACGGTTGACGGGGGAAAGGCAGTATGGGAGCGACTGGAGCGATCTCACTGACCCTGAGGGGATAACGCTTGCACGTACCCCGGGGGTGACGACCCTAGCGGAGGGATACCTCTTTTTTCAGCCAAGGAACGTCTGAGACAAGCGGAGGGGGACAGGAAGGCTAGAACCGCTGCCGATCTTTAAGGGAAGGAGGGGGGCTGCCGGCTCCGCGGCAGGGAGCGCTGAAGCAGGGAGGAGGAGAACACCCGCTGCTGGCGAGGGGGGCAGAGGGGGCCCTCGGCCCCCTTTGGGGGTGAAGTAGTCCCCGGCCTCCCCTTACGCCGCCGGAGGGGTACGGTAGCGGAGGCAGACGGCGCACTGATCGGTGCTGCGGCTTCAGCTGATAATTGAAGGGAAGAGGCGCCGGGCAGGACAGAAAAGGAGCCAAGGCTACCGGGGAGGCACGGAGTGCTTTTGCGGAGGCCGCGTCGGGACAAACTAGGTACTGTGCGAAGGAGGGAGGAGTGGGGAGAAGACAACAACGGGCGGGGGCGATTTATTTTTTTTCTAGGTGACGCTTTTTGTTGGGAGTAGAAGGTCCCTCCTTTTCCTTCGTTTCCCTGCCTGCTTTTGACCGAGGGCCGAAGCGGGGGGGGGATGGGTGGCAGGAAGGGCCTGGTTCGCGGAGCCTGACAGAGGAGGCGGCTTGGGGCGAGGGAGTCCCGGGCCGGGGAGGGGAAGACGGGCAGAGGTGTGGGGGGGGGGAGAGTTGGCCGTCTCACGGGTCGAGGCCTTTCGCAGGTATGAGGAAGTAATCGCCCGGAAAGAAGGTGCTTTTTTATACTGAGGTGGGGGAAACTCCCAGGGGTCAAGGGGTTCCCCCCAAAGCGAAGAAGTGACGAAAGGGAAGCCAGGGTGGCAGAAACGGAGCTGCTTAAAATGGCCAAGCGGTAGGGTGAAGCTTATCGTGATTCAGCCCTTCCCTTTCTTTCTTTTCCTGTCTTTCTTCTTGCTAGCTTTGATGTATTTAAAGGGGTGAGTGAATTTGAAGGCCCCTGTTCCAACGGTAGCGAAAACTGACTTTTGGCTCCTTTCTGCGGTTTGGGTCTATCCTAACCCCTTTGCCTACTTTGCTTTCTCTCTCTCTCTCTCTTTCTCCCCCCCCCGCCCCAGTAAAGATTGCCTTTATGGTTTTGTGTGGCAGTTAGATACAAAAGGACAGCTTTCATGTTTATCCTGAATCCGATTTGCATTTCGCTGTGCCTCTTTTCTCCTCAGGCTAATCACTATTCCCCCCTCCCCCCCCTCCTCTCTTATTTATTTTTTCTTGGATGCTGTTATTGAACCCCCTTGAATACACTTAGGAGAAGCAAGGGGGGAAAAAAACCCCTTCCCAACCAGACGATAACACTTCTTTTTTTTAAAAAAAAAAAAGAAAAAAAGCTAAATTATCAGTTGCTTTAACGCTGACCTGGATTGTTGGGGCCGAAAACAGGGAAAAAAATCATATTGTGTAGTTGTGGGGTGGGGGAGAATGATCGTTAATAGATTCCCTTAGGTGTTGAATCCTAATCCTGGAGCAGATTGCTTTCACCCTGTAATTTTAGAGCTGGTTTGTGTTCCTGGTATATTCGAGAAGAAACTAGCCTACCTTGTGGTTTGTTTGCATAACGCGTCGTATTTAGCTATTCGCATTCTTCACCCCCTTCCTGCCCGCCGAGCAACTTGAGCTTCTGCCGACTAGTACCGGGCTAACAGTCAAACTGATCTCGAGGCGTTTGCCAGCCTTGCAGGCCGGGCTGCCTGCTGTACAACTTTTATTGTTCCTTTCTCCTAATGGGCAGCCTTGTCGCGGTGGGGGTGTCCTTCCTAGGGGGTTTAAAAGACACCAGGAATTTGAAAAAGTTTACATTAGGAACAAGAAAACATTAAGGCGGGGAGAGTGGAAAGTTTTGTCAAGAGCTTTACGAAAGAAACATCGATGTATGGAACAAAGGTTCTGTCTGTATTACAGAGGCCTACATAACTAGGCCTGACTATGTCGCATTTACCGAGAAAAGAAATGAGAGCTTGGCATTGGATACAGTAAATGCGTTCAGTGTCTGGAACGCATTTCAGAAATATTTCTAGAATTCGTTAAGACTTAATTTCAGGATTGCTTTGTCAGTATAGCTCTGATCTAACAATTTCACGGACAATTCCTTACTTTTAAGCTTTGCGTTAGCCCAGTTAATTAACCTAAGCATTGAATTGATACAGCTTTAAAGCCACATCCCATTACTCTTTTGACCAAGCCATTTCCTTATTTTACAATGGCTTTATTACAAGAGTTGGTATTTGATCTGTGAAAGGTTATGAAATAAATAGATTTTGTTCTTTGTTTTGCCTGATCCTGTATTCCATAAATAAGGTCTTAACCAAATGATGACATGTTTACAGTCTGCCTGCCTGCATGTTAACAGAAACGTAGGGAGGAGGTGAAGTTTTATTGTCCAGCAAAATCATATTTCAAAACTTTTGAAATTTTAAATGTTAACTATTAAGCTTTCATAAATTGAATTCAGTATATCAATGTACGTTTCTATTCAAGTTTATTAATAACTTAATATTAATTGATGTCATTCTTACAGAACACTGATTAGGGCTGGAATTTGATGTATTTGAGAATATGCTGTATTAAAACTGAATTAGGTTTGGGCTGTAATCTCTTTGTTAAAAGTTTTAAAATCATAAGCACCCTTGGATCAAATAGTTTAAAGAAAAGAAAAACTTAAATGATAAAAGGGAGTGTATGTTTGAGGCATTTAAAAAAGGTGGTCTTTATCCTAACCACTTAGTATACAGTAGCCTTGTACTTACAGGTGCTGTTCTACTACTAGTTATGTTTGAAAATTTCCTGTACTTTTTGGGGGAGTGGGGGGATGTCCCATGCTGACATTCTTATTATTTTCCTCTATATTGTTGACAGATAAACACATTGGATAGGCTACACTGAATAAGAATAGTACCTAGACAAAAGGCTATACTTCTGTTGACTGGCTGGCTCTTCCCAAGTATAGGAACTGCATTCAGAATCAAATAAGAAATAGAAAAATAGTTTCAGTAAATGTATGATATCAGCAAAGCATTGGGAATGCTGATGTGGTCGAAAAGATGGAGATAAGAAAGGTAAAACCTAATAGAAACAGTGTTAGATACAGGATAGTTGAAAACTATAAAGGATTAGTACCATTTTGTTACACTTGTCGTGAATTAATTGTGTGTTCTTAGTATTAAATGGATTTAGTATAGTAGATTCTGATTTTGGATATACGGAAATATTTTGGAGGCTTTGTTATCTTGCTTTATGGATATGATGCTGGCACCTAGGAACTGAAAATACTTTTCAGTTGAGAATATTTATCTGCTTCATGCTTTGTACTGTTTAAAAGGCATGTCTGAGAACACCAGATTGTGTCAGAGGAAAAGAAGACAGTGTAAACAGGTTACTTATATACATCTGTAATTTCTCTTTCTCTTTATACTTGAAGTAATAGAATACTCTGAAATAAATAACTTCCACTAAGGCCCTTGCGTTCAAAAATGTAAATGGAAAGTTCATTCTCACAAACAAAACCTCCTGTTTCTTCAGTTAACTGAAGATGTTTAGCATAGCACTCAACTGATTTGAAGATACCTGACTGAAGGAATTATTAAAATGGAGATACTGAAAAATTTTAATGAATAATGTAAAGTTATGGGCACTTAGGATATAAAAACATCCTACATAATACAAAAACTTAATACCATCCTGAGATTGTATTTGTCTGCATTACAATATTTTCAACTTTATTTAAAGTTTTAGCTATATTGTATTCTTTTCCTGGTCAGGTAAACTTGACATTTCTGCTTCCTGTGAAATTTTGATCCAATAATTCTGTGAGTGAAATGGTTGATGTTAGTAATATTAGACGCTTTGGAGAAGGGCGGTATACAAATACAATAAAACTTAAACTTAAACTTCAACTTTGGCATGTTCTTTCCAAACTATTGCTGCCAGGAATCTTATTTCTTTTATTCCTATTTTTGCAGTAAAAACAACCCCCCAAACAGTTGTGTGGTAGACATGTCTCAGCTGGTTTTCCTTGAGCTAGTGGCTTTTATATGTGTTGGGACTTTAGTTCCCAGAATCAGCCTAGAAATTGTTGGTTAGAAATTCTGGGGCTGCAGTCCCAACACACCTGGAATATGTGAGATTGAAGAAAGTTTGCCTAAGTCAATTTAGACTTAATTTAAAACTTCTTCAGTATTGTTAATATAATGCACATAGCCATATATTTAAATTATTTATATTAGTTCTAAATCTCTCATATCTTAATATTAAATCTTATAATGAAGATTTATTATAATAAATCTTATAATAAAATTTGAAATTGTGTTTCTAAAATAGTTTTTATTGCCACAACTGTAAGTCTCAGTGAGAATTAATAGAACAGTATCTGCTACTTTAGCATCTTTTAATTGAATTCAAATAATATATTAAAATACCAAGAGTAAAATATCTAGCTAATTTTATCTGATTTCAGAAAATTAAGCTGCATTAGATCAGGTTAATATTTTGTTGGGAGGCCACTTAGGAAATAGAGCCTGAAAAGTTAAAAAAATATCCCAGAAGAGGGCAGTGGCAAACAACTTCCATATTGTTTCCAAGAAAATTACACATGATTTGTTCATGAATTACCAGGAATTCAGTTCTATTCAAACTAAATTTTCTAATTGAAGTAAAACTTTTTATTTTGCCTTTATAAGAGCAACATTTCCGAAGGCTGCTTCAGTCCTAGGCTCTAGGAAATAGTTTCATATGCCGGGTTCCTATTCTTTTAGCATCCTTGAATGGCCACTTTGTTTTCCTCTCTAGTTGGAGAGAGGACTCATTCTACATGTATTACTGGTGAGCCATTGAAGTGTGTGTATGACTAGGTAAGAAACTTTGACATAAATTATAAAATGGATTCAGGTTCAGCCAGGGCACAAAAACTTTCAATTAAATGTAAGTGAATCAGGTATGAAAATTGTAGCATCTATAGGTGATATTGATGTTACTGAATATCAGCAACAATTATTGTTTCATTGTCAAACAGTTATCAGCCATCTCAGGTAAACCAGACGGGAAACAAAACTAATTCTATTTTATTGTAAGAGTACTTTAATAGAGTCTTGCAAGTCTGAAGGTACAAATTTCTGGCTATCACTTTTAATTGTCAGATCAATTGAGGCGGGTCTTTCCTAAGTTTCTTTCTCTGAGGCACTGAAGGTTCCTTCCTCTCTTGTCTGATTGTTTTCTAGGCAGCATCTCCTCCCCTAGTTTCCCAAGGTCTTCCACTCATTACATTGCTTCTGTAGTTTGTGTATCCCAGGGGTCTTCAAACTTGGCCCTTTTATGACTTGTGGACTTCAACTCCCAGAATTCCTCAGCCAGCTTTGCTGGCTGAGGAATTCTGGGAGTTGAAGTCCACAAGTCATAAAAGGGCCAAGTTTGAAGACCCCTGGTCTATCCCTTTTCAGTGACTTCACATTGGTTGAATGTCAATACTTAGTGTTTGTGATGATATAGCTATGATTTAACATTTGATCAGGAATAACGATTAGTGCTCTATTTTAGTATAGAAAATACAGAACTGAGGCCTGTGGGGGGTACATATGGTCCTCCAAGTTATTTTCTGTGGTTTAAAATAATACTTAGGGGAAGCTGAGGCTGCTAAAGCAATGCAAGACTATTTTGTGCTGGATAAATATGCAGACTGATCCTAGGAAACACTTCCAGAAGAGAGGATTGGTATGTTGGTGATGACCTGGCACTTTGTCCCAACAACAGTGGGGTTGCACAGTTGGCTCTCATATTATTATCGGGGCCTTTTGGGAACCTTCACCTATGCTGCTTGGCAGGAGCATTGTAGAACAACGCTTGGGCAAGGAGACCAAGTCTTCCTAAGGGGAGGAATGAAAAAGATGGTTGAGGAGTAAGACTGGATCTGGCTGCATTACCATGAAATTTCTCTCCTTTGCAAGGAGTGGGAAGGCAGCAAGCAAGCAAAATATCTCTGCCAGGCAATTCAAAAACAGACTCTGACAGGCTAGGGAGAGAAGAATAGAAAATGTAAATGAGAAAAAAACTGAAAGAAAGGGGACCTTTCTGCTTAGAAAAGTTGGATTTGGGCAGGTTTAAATGGGTTTTCTAGATTAGGGGATACTAATTTGAAATTTAAAAAAACCTCAACATGCTGACTACTAAAACCAAATATTGATATTCCACTTAATGAAATGTTTCTTCTTTGCAACTGCGTTTCACAATAAAAATTTTAAACTAATACATATATGTTTAATGGCATGCTATGGTGAGCTTTTTTTTCATTGTTAGCTCAACTAGGCAGTTTTGCATCAATGTTTGAAAAGAATATTGTGTTGTGGCCATTAAGCTAATGTTGGAGTCCTCATGAATCACTAGTGACTCTTTGAGTTTGTGGAAAAAGTATTTGGACTTGTTTGCCTTTAGCAAAACTTGAGATTTGTTCATTCAGTATTTCCCAGCCTAGAATTCATGTGGATGCAGCATACTGCATGACTTATCTATATTGGTTTAGTCTGCTGAGGAGTACATTATTTGATTTTATCCATTTATCTTAAACAGTGCAAATTACATAAGATCTCTTGACTAATTTACTGGGGCTGTAATCTTGTAAAAAATAACTTTTGTGCAACTCTAAGCTTGCTCCCCGTAATAGTTGGTAGTTTTAATTTAGCCAAGTATGATGTTTTAATGAATAATACAGAATAAATTGAGTATTTGAACATAAACTATTCTGGTTTGTGAAGTACCCTTAATAGCAAGAATCCACAAATAAATTCCTTTAATGGGAAGCAGTGCTGTCTTTTAGGGCACTGGAATGTTTGATGAAAAAACTTCTACTTACAGTTCATCCAGATACTTCTTAATATTTTATAGTATCCTGCATGATCTCTTAGGAGGGGTATGCAGACGAGGTTAGAATTGGTCAAATAGCACTTAGGAAGAGAGAGAAGTTTAAGATTGTGATTGGTAGAAAACTATAAAGTGTTGTTTTCCTAATCATTGTACTGATTAGTTTTGTACTGAGATAAACATATGACTCCAGATGAAATCTTAGTTATATTTCCTTCTCTATTGCAGTTCAGTTTTCATTTATTTATTATATTTATACACTGCCCATCTTGCCTGGATGCAACTCTAGGCAGCCTGCAATCATAACCCCCCCATGAAACATTAAAACAATAAATAGTAACATTAAATGTGGTTTGATATCGACAAATATGGGAAAGAAGGGAACAAGATGCATATGGGGAGGAGATGGGGTCTTAGTTTATTAACCACCTTCAGAATGACATACCCCATTTAGAACCCAGGCCAGTTGGCAGAGCCAGGTCTCTAGGCTCTTTTGGAAGGCCACAAGGGTGGCTATGGATCTAACCTCGGGGTATGTTGTTCCAGAGGACAGGAGCTATGGAAGAAAAGGCTCTTCTTCTGGACCTCACTAGCTGAATTCCTTGACTGATGGGGCCTGCAGCATGCTGCTGGTGAGGGTGGGGTGGGCCAATCTTATTGGGGTGAGACGTATCCTTAGATAACCTGGATCTGTCCCATGCAGAGTTGGATTAGTTAACTGCTAAAAGTTAAATATACATGATAAACAGGTTTACAAAGATTGTTAGAGAAGAGCCCGTTTCTTATCACATCAAATACAGTACATGATAATTAGAATTTCTAAATATGTATTTAATCTTTTTAAGAAGACTATCAACAGTGATTACCATATGATCCTGAACATTTACAGAAGACAGAACATTTACAGACTTTTGCAGTAGTCTACACTAGAGATTGAAATCTCTTGTCCATTGTTGGATATCTAACCTGTTAGCTAGTATGAAATTGCTCCACAGATGCTGAATCAGTTATGAAGTAATACAGAAGATAGACACTGGACTGAAGGGAAGAACTTGATCTTTACATTAGATGAGCTTGTTAATATGCCATTTAGAACATCAGAGCATATGAATGCATCCCTGTAAAAACCTGATAGTGACTTTCATAGTCATTTTAAGGAGGAGAGCTATATGGAGGAATGCAGAGTTCATACTTTGGTTTTCTTGTTAAAGTATATATTATGTGTATTATTAATATGGTATAACATTCTGACTATATGACAAGTTTGATTAGTGATATTATGAAAATTGTGTATTCTCAAACTTCTTTCTGAACATATGAATCCAAAGATTAAAGGTACTGGAAGTTAAGCCATATGATTTAAATTTGGAATGAATAGAACAGACATGTCAAACTCGTGACATCATGTGACTTCGGACAACGTATTGGAGCTTTTTCACCATTGCTGGCAATGGGGTGGGCGTGGCTTCCCGGTGACGCATCTGGCCCGCAGGCCGGCAGTTTGACACCCCTGGAATAGAACATTGGATCTCTAGAGAAAGTTGTAAACTAGAAAGAACACATCCTTGAATGAAGTAGATAAAAGTGAATTCTCCAGTCCTCTTCTCAGATAAAGAGCTTCACTATTTCTATTGAAATTGGAGGATACCATGCTGTAATTTATAAATTTATTAAGTAAATATTTATAAATTGTAATTGATTTTTAATTGTTATGAGCCTTTGACGTTTGGTGGCATACAAATGTAATTTATTATTGTTGTTATTATTGGTTAATCTTCAGTTTGATTCACTGTTTTGGACTGGTAAAAATTCAAAACTTAAGTTATGGCATGATATGATTACTTTTTCTATAGTTTATCCATAAACTTTCAGTAGTGCAATACATTTTCATGGTGATATAAGAATAGGGGATATGCTTTCAAACACTTGCAGATAAAAGGAGGTAGCAGAATTTAGAACAGTAAAGGGGCCATAATGCAGATTCTATCCATTATCAAATGCATACTCTTCAGTAACTTGTAACAAAAACAAGTAAGTTGAGGTTTTCCAGGACTTGATTGTCCTAAACATTAAACTCAGTCATCCTGTGTGGCCTGAACTACTTATAGTCACTCCTGGATTTCAGTGTGTGTGTGAATTTTATGACAAAGTATGCTTTTTGTCGGTGAAGACTAATGCATCATTTGTGGTACCTTCTTGACAGAATCGTTCCTTGGTAATGCTTGGTTTAGTAGAACTCTGCATAGCTTCCTTTTTGATTAGAAGTGATGACTCAATATGCGTAGTTGCACAAATGCAGCTTCTACCTGTGGCTCATTAAAATAGCCGTGCCCTTTCTAGGAATATGCAACTACTGTATGAGATGTGAAGTCCTAAAATGTGTGTTTCTGAAACACTTTTCCAGTCCAGATCCAAAGCATTGCCTGGTTTTATTAAAATACATTCTTGTTGTTTGATGTAAATTGAATATATCTTCTGACTGTATATCATACAAATCAATTTTAAGCAAGACTTTTTTCAGATTAATTTTCATGAAATTAGATATGGATAACTTGTAGGGCATGGCTTCTGAATTTCCCCCCGGCCTGTTTGAGCAGTGAGCATAAGGTTTTTTGAACATTAGGGAAAGTCTAATTGGACATATGTATGTTGTGTTTATCTATTTGTCTGTTTGGAGAAATCTTTTTTTGAAATGTTTTTATTCCTAGCCATCGGACATATCTAGCCCATCCTTAAACTCAGTCTTTATTTTACAGACTTTTCCCACCATACTAAATTTGGTCCCACAATGATTTTGGCAGTTATCCTGCTGATGGGCAGACAGACAGGCAAATAAATGGAGCTTTAAGCCTCTTTATGTACAATTTCTTTCCATGAAAGAATAAAAATAGAATATAGCTTTTAGCACTATGTAAGCAGATGCATATGACGCGGTGGCTCAGTGGGTTAGGACGCTGAGCTTGTCGATCAGAAGGTCGGCAGTTTGGCGGGTCGAATCCCGAGTGCCGCGTAACAGAGTGAGCGCCTGTTACTCGTCCCAGCTTCTGCCCACCTAGCAGTTCGAAAGCACGTAAAAAGGCAAGTAGAAAAATAGGGACCACTACGGTGGGAAGGTAACAGCGTTCCGTGCGCCTTTGGCGTCTAGTCATGCCGGCCACATGACCACGGAGACGTCCTCGGACAAGCGCTGGCTCTTCGGCTATGAAACGGAGATGAGCACCGGCCCCTAGAGTCGGAAACGACTAGCACGCATGTGCGGGGGAACCTTTACCTTTTTTAAGCAGATATATATACAACTTCAGTCTTAGGAACTGAACCAGTTTTAGTTCAATTAATTGTTGTAAATGTTTAAAAGAGTAATGTGCTTGCATTATGTGCTTGCAGGATAGCCATCATTAGTTTCAAATTGTACTAATTTGTTCTATCTGGCTTGCTTTAACATATGATAAATTGAATATAATTCTAGTAAAAACATACACATTTTTTTAAAAAAATTAAAGGTAAAAGTAATGCCAGGAATTTAACCTGGTGACTTCCATAAGAGGTCAATTCGTCCTTCAGGTATCTCTCTTATTTAGAATTTGGAAAACCAAAACAAACTTTCTTCCTTTTTTGGTTTTCAACTTATTCCTAATTTTGAATTAATTATTTCAGAGAAGAAGCTACTATTGTTAAAAATGGGATTATTTCAGTGATTTATGAAGCCTTGTGTTAAAATAGAGCTTTGGTGGAGCAGTGGGCTAATGCCTCTTTAAGTAACACCAGCTGCCTGCAATTAGTGCAGGTTCGCCTCCCACCAGGCTCAAGGTTGACTCAGCCTTCCATCCTTCCGAGGTAGGTAAAATGAGGACCCAGACTGTTGGGGGCAATAAACTGACTTTGTAATTATGCCGCATATTTTCTTAAATACCTTCTGTTTCAGAGGTCTGAGTAAAGTATTGGTTTAATTGATTTAATCATCTAATTTAGAGAACTTGATCGTATTCTGATACCTCCTGAAACTTCTGAGACATATTGGTGGTATCTTCATATTGCATTTTATACTATAATATTCTTCTGTATTTTGATTGTTGAGAATGGAAGGAAGACTCAGAGGGAAAGAGCTAGTCCCTTGAAATAACTTTCCTTTTCCCAAACGAAAGACCTTATTACCCTCTGAAAGCTTGTTAATTTAAAGTGTGTACATTTGATTAAATTCTGAAACATGAGCTACATGGACCTTGACATGAAATTGTGTTAGCATCTACCTTAATTTTATCTAAATGGCTAAAATGAAAGATTGTTGAAATTATTGTATATATGCACATGCATATAAATGATATGCATACTATTGTTCTGATTGCAGAAGAACAATAGGGGAAGGGGAAAATATGTACAAAGATGTTCCTTGTTCTGAATGAGTGACCTTTATGTTGATAAGTACTATTTGATTCCCTGCATATAAAATGTGCTCATTTAGATGAGCCCCTGTTGGTGTCCAACAAAGGAAAAAGAAAAAAATGTATATTTTTTTAAAAACCATAATTTATAACTCTTTCACAACTGACCATTTATAAACTGTGGAAAAATTAAGACACGTAGAAAGGATAGGCTATGAAAAAAAATTACAGATAGCTATTATATGCTGTTGTACTAAAGAAGTTTTAAATGCAGTTAAGAAAACCTAAGCATTTATTTTTTAAAAAAACCTCTTGCTTTTTGCATACTTTACCATTATGGTTTATCATAATAAAATAAATTATTTTCATAATAAAATATTTATTAATGAAAATAAATCATGATTATATCTTGGCGCAGATAATGTATGAACCTAGTTTTCCCATGAGAAAAACATTGAACATGTGACAGAAAACACAGTAGCTGATTAGTTGTGATTTGCCAGTCCTCTTGTTCAGCTGATAATGTCAGCAATCTTTATGCTGGCTAGCTATCATTTCCTATCTTTATGCTGGCTGGTTGGCTGAGACTCTTATCACCCAATCCTTTTCATTTAAAAACAAAACAAAACACTGAGCCACCAGCACTTATTATTTTATTTACAAGAATAGTTATGGGGCTTCTATGGAATTCAAGGCAATTTGTAAGTGGAGATAATAATGGAGGCTAGTGTTTTGATCAGCAATTTTCTATCTTTTTAATCTCATTCCAAATTGAAATATTTCAAAATCGGAGAGTAGGAGAGGGGACTAGCAAGGTAGGACATTGTTGCCCATGGGCAATAATGTTTGGACTCTTATAAAAAGTGAATATTTTCTGGAAACTAAATTCATGTATATTGTTTAAAGGGAAATGCTGCTGATGAAAGACTTAGTGATACACTAAGGAAAGTCCATTGTTGTATGCTTAGTGTTTTGAAATCATATACTATTCTGAGCCATTATTGAAACACTTCTGTAATGTTTCGCTATTTAGATTTCGGCTTCATTTGCAGATTAGAAAGTTTTTGTAATTAGAAAATAATCTTTGTCTTAAGGATAGATTTTCACACTTTTGTAGTAACTGCACATGTTTTTAAGCACATAATAAATATTCTGCAATTTGTGAAGAAGGGTGTAGTACAGGTAGTCCTTGCCCTACAACCATTTGTTTATGACATGTTCAAAGTTACAGCATCACTGAAAAAAGTAATTTACAAGTGGTCCTCCTAATTGCAATCATTTGCTTAATAAAAAAAGGTATAAAATTGGGTGCTTAGCAGCAGACATTCTGTTCCTATTGTCGTAAGTTGAAGATTACTGTATATACATGAATGGAGTGGGCCATGTATTGTGAATTCAGCAGAGTAGAGGACTACTTGTGGTCATCCACAGATGGAGATAGGACAAATGAGAAAACATGCAAGATAATTTCATCCCCAAAATCCTGCAATTTCTGTTCTGATTTCTGATGCAACAATATAAAAGCAACGTTTGTGTAATGATGACACAAAGTATGTTATCATTTTGTTATAATTATGGTTTGCTGCAGACTGTTAGCCCTAGCTACTTCAAAGGAATTACAAAGTTGATTACTGTACTTCTTAGTAATTAGATAAAATGCACATAAAGGTCCTCAAGTTGCAGCCACTCATTTAATGACCATTCAAAGATACAGTGGCACTGAATAAGAAGCGCTTGTGACTGGTCCACAAATTTGTAATTATTGCAGCACCCCCACAGTAATGTGATCATGATCCAGGCACTGGTGCCCAGCTTGTGCTGACAGGGCAGTTAGCCACAATCATGTGATAGTTATTTCCAATGTTTTCTGCTGGCTTCTTATGAACGAAGCCAATGGAGAAGCCAGTGGGAAGTTGTAAGTTGCTTTCACTCCATTCCCTTTTCCACTTGCCCATGTTCCTTAGCACTTGCCTGCAGCATCTGTGCAAATACCCCGCTCTTAAGTGCCTGCCTGTAGTTGCTCACTTGCACATCTGTACCCGCCC
Organism: Vipera ursinii; assembly: GCF_947247035.1. Taxonomy (NCBI): domain Eukaryota; kingdom Metazoa; phylum Chordata; class Lepidosauria; order Squamata; family Viperidae; genus Vipera; species Vipera ursinii. The sequence goes on from NC_139518.1 coordinate 30,119,919, forward strand.
TGGAACACCTGTCCACGACACTCCATAGTACTTGAACCCACCAGCTTCCTTGTCTTGGACTCCTGGCTCCTCATGCTTAATGGCCTATATAGTCCTGGGGTTAAACAGCAACCAACTGCGGGTTTGTGCATTGCTAAGCAATGCATTTATATGACATTGCTTGCCTACAGAAATTCCTGGAACAATTATCACTGTAACCCAAGGATTAGTTGTATGCTGTCATTTCCTGTAATGGGGTACGTGAATGACCTTGGGGAAAGAAAAGAAGAAATTCTGTCTAGGAAACAGACAAGAGAGGCAGGAGCCCTCAATGGCTTAATGGTCAGAAAGAGAAGCTTGGGAAGAATTCTGTACCTTCTAATGGATCAATGTTAAAAATCACAGTGGGAAGTTTGTACCTTCAGATCTGCAAGATTTCGTTAATGTAGCCTTACAATAATGTAGGATTCATCTAATCCCGCTTCCTGTCTGGTTTATATGGGAGGGCTGAAATTTCATCTAGAAAATGTATAATCTCGAATGATGATTGAGCTCAGCCTTCTGATTTTCTGAAGGGTGTACAGTGACAGTAATACATCAAAAAGGGTGAAACCTTTAAAAAAACATAGAGTATGGTTAGAATAATAGATTGCCCCCCCCCCAAATGGCCCTAATATTTGTTGAAATTCAGCTGTGAGTTAAATTTTAGAATGTGGTCTGCAGTGTCCCTCAGTCCCATTCCTAGGGGTGGGAGATCTCTTTGCCTCACTTATTTCCATAGCTTGCTTCTGGTTCACTAGTTTGTTTTTACTTGACATATTGAAAGTGGGATTCTTTCACTCAGGTAATTCACTCTAGAAGCCACAAGTGTAGCATTTCTGTCTCATTTTAGATTAAAAACCAAACAAAAATAAAATTATAATAAAATACCCCATTCAAATGTTTGAGAATAGTTTGAGAGCAGAGTAGGTTTGCAGGAATCCAAGTTTCATCTGATTTATTTTCTTTGTGGCAAGATTCCAATATGTTTACTACAGGTAGTCCTCACTTAATGTCCATTCAGTTAAATAGTTAAAATTATGGCACTGAATGAATGGACTTATGGCCTATACCTGAACATTATGGCCATTGTAGTGCCCCCACAGTCATGTGATTGTGATCTGGTTGTTTGGCATCTTATGGTCAGTTACCAAATGCTCTGCAATCGCATGTGCGATCTTCCCTGCTGGCTTCCGCAGAAAGTTAATGAGAAAGCCATTAGGGAAGGTTGCAAGCCACAGGTGTCTACCCAGAGGAGTCGCTCTGGTTCATGAAGGCTGGCTGCAAAAGGCTGTGATGAAATCCAAGCAGCAAATCTTGCTTGGATTTTGGGGGTGACTTTTTCCACCTAGCCTCCTTGAGAGCAAAAGTACTGCTTGGCTCTGTGCAAGGTGAAATCAATCTATCAAGCAGCACTTTCACTCTCAAAGATGGCCAGATGAGAGAGAATGACTAGTTTCAGGCGCATGTCTGCTATGTAAATTATAGCTGATTTTTAACTGTTTTTTAATGGAGCAGTCCAGATGGATAACTACATGGTTTGTAGGAGAGTTGATGAACTTGATTTGCAAGTAAGTAGAGAGTCCTTGACTTAAACTGGTTGCTTAGCAACTATATGAAATTACAATGGACTCCCCAAAAGGTACTTATCATTAATTCTGAAGTTCTAACAACTGCCCCTCCCTTCCCGCATCCATGTGTCCGGAATTTGGGTGCTCAGCAACTGGCCCATATTTAGGGTTGTTTCTGGTATCTCATGGTCATGTGTCTATGATTCACAACATTTTTTCTTTGTACACACCATAAACTATCACTTGGAATGATGTTTGTCTATGTGCTTCTATACTCTGTTTAAGACTATTTCTTATTTTCATAGGCAAAATGGGTTGGGTGACTGTGTTTCACATGCAACAGATGTCTAAATATTAAATAGCATAATTAACATAATATTCAGAAAGAATTCTTTGCTTTAAAATTCCATAAACATCATTATTAAAAAATATGAGTTCATTATTATCATTTTTTTCTTTCAATAGTAGACAGTTGTAGGGGAGTTTGCATTTTCTACTAATTGACCTAGTTAGCCAATTAAAAGTAATCTTTTAATATGATATATCCTGTCAAATCTGTTTATACTATGATATTGGGAGTATTTCAGCAAATAATTCTTACCTCTTGATTAATATCTATTTGGCTCTTCCTATAAATGAAATATCTTCTCTCTTTTCAGTGCATTGTGATAGGTCATTATTGGACTGTCTGATAGGCCATTATTAGACTAAAATGGACTATTGGTCCATTTTTAATGATATAACTTTCATTGGATAATATTGCAAGAAAATAGTGTTCCTGCATAGTTTTTTGCAGCTTAAAAATAAGAAAATACTGATATTTAATCTTGAATTTTATTTACTCTTTTTGTATCCCAGCTGTTTATTCTTTGTGTTAACTTAGGATCAATTTAATTTGTGCATTTAAAAAACACCAGTATTGTCTATTCATAAACATAAACTCTCAGATTATGTTTCATAATGAAATATCTAACACAATAATTTGGAAAAATAGAAATGATTCTAGTAGGTAATTGAGAGGTAATTTAAACATTTCATAAAATCAATTATTGAATGAAACAGTTACAATGCTTGATTCTCTATTTTGTAAAACTGAGGTGTTAAAATAACCTTTAACAAAAAATGGAAACATAGCAAGAGCAAAACAACATCTAGTAACTTTCATGGTTTTACTATTTAAGCTTTTTTTTTGCTATACAGTAGAATGTGTCAGCCCACAAACAGACAATTTTGTTGGTGAATGTCCTATATTTTGATTAAATAAAAATGTTTGTTTTATTTTTCAGTGAATGGTAGTGTCTAGAAAGGGTATGTCCCTTCAGGAGAGAGGTGCCAATGTCCAACCGGCCTAATAACAGTCCAGGGGGGTCACTGCGACGTTCACGAAGGAACACTGTCGGGGCCCAATCACAAGACGACGCAGTAGGAGGAAGGTATGCTAATTTCTTCAAATTTATCAAAAGTCAGCATAATTTATTGTACAAAAGAAGCTGTGATATCTTTTAAATATAAACTGGGGTTTGAATGTAGTAATTAATATTTTTGATATTTTTGAATGCATTGTTAACGACTAAAATGACAGGAAATTATGTAACTTTCTCCTAAGCACTAATTAAAAGAGCTCATTATTGATATTACTATCTGAATAGTAACAGTAACAGCAAATACGAATCACATAGAATAACTGCAAAGAACAATTTTAAATAATGTGCTATATTTTAAAGGAGAAGTGTACAAATATGGTTATACATACCAGAATGAAATAATGTTTTCCCATTAAGATAGCGAAAACCAGTAGCACTGCAGCTAGGGAGAGGACACGAGGCTGGCTCCAGGCGGTTATATCTGCTTCTTTGAGTGAGGGTTATTTCCCCACCGTCTTGAAGGAGGCGGTGGTGAGACCTCTCCTCAAGAAGCCTGCCTTGGACCCAGCTGTATTGAACAACTTTCGTCCGGTCTCCAACCTTCGCTTTCTTGCGAAGGTTGTTGAGAGTGTGGTGGCGCATCAGCTCCCTCTGGTCCTGGATGAAGCGGATTATCTGGACCCCTACCAATCGGGTTTCAGGCCCGGGTACAGCACGGAGACGGCATTGGTCGCTCTGGTGAATGATCTCTGGAGGGCCCGGGACAGGGGATATTCCTCTGTCCTAGTCCTATTAGACCTCTCGGCGGCTTTCGATACCATCGACCATGGTATCTTGCTGCGGCGTCTCAGGGGATTGGGAGTGGGAGGCACGGTTCTTCGGTGGTTCTCCTCCTATCTCCTGGGGCGTTCGCAGTCGGTGTTGGCAGGGGGGCAGAGATCGGCCCCTAGGTCTCTCGTTTGTGGAGTTCCTCAGGGGTCGGTTCTCTCGCCTCTCCTGTTCAACATCTACATGAAACCGCTGGGTGAGATCATTCGTGGTTTTGGAGTTGGGTATCATCAATATGCCGATGATACCCAACTTTTCTTTTCGACCCCAAACCACCCCAGTGATGCCCTCGCTGTGATGTCCCGTTGCCTGGAGGCGGTTCGGGTCTGGATGGGGAGGAACAGACTTCAGCTCAACCCTGACAAGACTGAGTGGCTGTGCATTCCGGCATCCCGGGACATTCAAAATGTTCCATCTCTTTCTATGGGGGGTGAGCTCTTACCCCCCGTGGATAGGGCTCGCAACTTGGGAGTCCTCCTAGATTCACGGCTTACCCTAGAAGATCATGTAGTGGCCGTGACTAGGGGGGCTTTTGCCCAGGTTCGCCTGGTGCGCCAGTTGCGGCCCTATCTGGACCGGGATGCCCTGTGCACGGTCACTCATGCGCTCGTGACCTCTCGCCTTGACTACTGTAATGCTCTCTACATGGGGCTTCCCTTGAAGACCACTCGGAGGCTCCAACTGGTACAGAATGCGGCCGCGAGAGTTGTCTTGGGAGTTTCCCGGTACTCCCATGTTACACCTTTGCTCCGCGAGCTGCATTGGTTACCAGTTGTCTTCCGGGTGAGGTTCAAGGTTTTAGTTATGATCTTTAAGTCCCTACATGGCATGGGTCCGGGGTACCTCGGGGACCACCTGCTGCCGGCTTCAACTCCCCTCCGCCCTGTGCGTTCCCACAGAGAGGGCCTCCTCAGGGTGCCTCCGGTCAGGGAGTGCCGACTGGCGGCCCCCAGGGGGAGAGCCTTCTCTGTGGGTGCCCCGGCTTTGTGGAACCAACTGCCGGTGGAGCTCCGGACGGCATCGGACCTCCGAACTTTCCGTCGTGGTCTGAAGACCCATTTGTTTGAATTGGCCGGTCTGGCCTGATGGGGGAGTTGGGTTTTAAATTGTCATTTTAAATTGTATTATTGTTTTTTAATTGGGCACTGATTTAATCTTTGTTTTAACTTTTGTATAGTATTGTATTTTTATTTATATGCCCTGTGAACCGCCCTGAGTCCCCAGGGAGAAGGGCGGTATATAAATTAAATAAAACTAAACTAAACTAAACTAAACTAAAAGACAGGATCCCACTGATACTGGTAGTTAGTGTAAAAGGTTTTAATTGAACATTTGGCTTGGGGGCTGGAAAACTTTTCCAGTAAACTGAAGAACCTATCACAGTGTCTTGGGTAGTCTCCCACCCTTCTAGATAAACTTCTGATAAGAGTTATGATTGGCAGATAGTTTTCTGTCAGGTGATGACATTGGGAAAAGGAAAATCAGTGGTTGTGTTTAATAAACTCTAAATAATCTGATTTCAGGATACTATTTTCCTGAAGTGGAACAATGGCTATGGTGGGAAGATATGACTTGGCATTAGGGACAGGACATTTATTTTGCTTTAGTTTTCTGCTGGCTGAAGGATGTATGGACAATCTTTAATTTAGGTGTGAGAAAATGGCAGTGTCTGCATCTCTTACCTAGCAGAAATTCATAATGAGTTTCAGAGCTTTTTCTCTTTTTTTTACTATTTAAATACCACTTAATGTTAATATCTATATAACATACTTAGCAATTTCTACTGATACTCTATTTAGTAAGTGTGTTGAAGGGTTTAAATAGTATGCAAGTTGTGTTTTAAAAAGGGAGTCATATAGCTAAGATTATTAGAACTGTAGTGATAAGATGAATTTGAGCTACTGTAGATTTGATCTACTGTAAGTGGCCATTCTGGTGGTCAATTTACTTTGGGTTTAAAGAAGCTTAAAATAGTACCTTCCTAGAACTGTATCTTAAACAGAAATATAACTTAGGTGTGTGCTTGTGAAATAACACCATCATTGTCTGGAGCAAGATTTATTAAAGAATTAAAATTGTTGTAACATTCACTCTAAGATTTTGGTTTCAGTATTTTCTCAAAATTTATATCTGAAGAACAGTAGATTTTTAATAATTTTTCACTGGAAAAAATCATGTTTTCTGGATTTTCATGCAAAACACTTTTATGTTTTTCCCCCTCCCAGTTGTTTCAACATTACACCAATAATTTCCTCTTTACTAATGGTAGGATACTTGTTTACCTGGGGAAATTGAAGGATATCTAACAAACTAATCTCTAGGGTCATGTTTGAAGAAAATACATCATGAGTTGGAATGCAGTATTATAAAAGGATTAAGAGTAAATAAGTTTAAATTATAAAAAAACTAATATTGTTTCATGAGATGTAGTAAAATTCTGAGTATTTTGTAATAGCTACTTTCAGAGTAGAAATAGCTCACCTTTAAATTGTTTAGGGCAGGGGTGTCAAACTGCCGGCCTGCGGGCCGGCTGCATCATCCGGAAGCCGTGCCCACCCCATTGCTGGCAATGGCAAAACTGTCCCGATACGTTGCGCGACATCACATGATGTCGTGAGTTTGACATGTCTGGTTTAGGGAATACACATGCTTCATGGAAATACTTTTTGTAGATGCTGAATGATTACATATTACAGGTAGATTTCCGATAGTTGATAATCCTTAGTTTTCAATTTAAAGTAGCTATTTTCTACATAAAAATGTAGACAATTTTATTCATTATAGCTGCAGGCTGTTTTTCTTTTTAATGCATTATACAGTAATGCTGTGTTCAGGTAGTCATCGCTGAACAATGGTAATTGAAATCAGCAAATTCATTGCTAAGTGACGCGATCATATTGTGTGATGTCAGGTCACAGACTAACTTAAAATGCAGTTGCAGCAGTCTCAGTTGCTGTCATTAGGCGAATCTTATGCATTTACAATATACCATGGTTGTGGGATCACATTTGTGACCACCTAATGGCTTCTGTATTCACTTTGTTTGTTGGATATTGCCAGTGAAGGTTACAATTAGCAATTGTGGGACACTGAGACTGTCATAATTACAAGTCAATTGCCAAATCATGATTACCTGATTTTCAGCCCGAATCATTAATATGTGATCTTGCGGATGCTGTGATAGCTGCAACTATGAGGAACAATCATAGGTTCTCTCATTCATCACCATCATAACTTTGAATGATCACTGAATTAGAGGTCACTGAAATACTGTATAAACATTTTTATGTTTGCGCCAATCTCTTTTGGGTACAGTTTCCAGAATGCTATACCTGCCTTTTTTGAATCTGTAAGTTATTAACATTGAAATATTAAGAGGTAATAATTAAGTACTGTTTCTTTCTGCAGTCTAGAAAATATTTCTAACTTCAAAGTGAAATATCCCTATATTTGATATATAGTTAACAAGTAAGAAGCTCAGCTCTGTAAATTCATTGACATTTTGAATAAATTTATAAGTTCTCATTTCATTTTGTTGTCAGTAGTAAAGTACATACTAGTACATACAAATACACATATATTAAGTCAGTATTATAAAATCCGTAAATATCTGGAGAACACTTAGGCTGCATAATATTCAAACACAGGAAAAAACACAGTTAACCAGCACTATTTATTTATTTATTTATTTTATTTAATTAGTTTTATATACTGCCCTATTCCCGAAGGACTCAGGGCGGTTTACAGGGCAAAGTTAAAAGACAAAATAAGAGTTAAAATAGAATTAAAATAAGATTAAATAACAATTAGTAGCCCAAAGTTTAAAAATTTAAAAGTTTAAAAATTAAAACCCCTCAGTCCAGGCCAGATAAATCAAATAATCAAGTTTTTAGGTCCTGGCGAAACGAAAGAAGGTCGGGGGCGGTCCGGAGTTCCACAGGCAGATCGTTCCACAGGGCAGGCGCGCCCACAGAGAATGCACTTCCCCTGGGGATCACCCGCTGGCACTCCCTGACCGGCGGTACCCTAAGGAGGCCCTCCCTCTGGGAGCGCACAGGACGATGGGAAATTGATGCTGGCAGCAGGTGCTCTCTAAGATAACCCGGACCCATGCCATTTAGAGCTTTATAGGTCATCACCAGCACCTTGAATCTCACCCGGAGGGCAACCGGAAGCCAATGCAGCTCGCGGAGGAGAGGTGTTACATGGGAGTATCGGGAGACTCCCATCACAACTCGCGCGGCCGCATTCTGCACCAGCTGAAGCCTCTGAGTGGTCCTCAAGGGCAGCCCCATGTAGAGAGCATTGCAGTAGTCTAACCGGGAGGTCACGAGCGCATGAGTGACTGTGCGTAGGGCATCTCGGTCCAGATAATTAAGCAAACAATCAACTAAGTAGAGAATGGAATAAGGCTATCTAGTTGTATATAATTCGTAGAAAGACTGTAAAAACTGAAAGTAAATATTGTTTGATGCCTGAATAAAAAGGAAAAACTATGCTAGGATTTTCTCAATTAATCTTATATAAAACCTCATGAATCCATAGAATTGGTATGATAATTCCCAGCAACTGTGATTTAGGGTATGCCTCTTGAGATTTAGTATTGTGCTACTGTTATCTCTCTGTCATTTACGAATGTACCGTATATAATTTCCTTTTTGTAAGCATGATATATTGAGAGGGCAAAGATCCAAAATTAATATAGCTAGAATGTTCTATTCTGCCATTGTTTGGGGTTATATTTTAATGCAAAAAGTGGTTTTTGAATAGATAAATGTTTTATTCATTATTCAAAGATCTTATTATAGATTTCTTTATCTGTCATTTATATAGCCACCCATCGCACAAAATGTGACTGGGCAATAACATTAAGAAACCATCAATTGAGATTGATAGCAAATTGAGATGGAATATAGTCAGTTTGTTTATACAACTGTTCAGGATCATATATATGAAAGATGGCTATGTATATTGGTTGGCTGGATGGCTGGATGTATAGATAATTAGTTGGAGTTGATTAGAAGGTAATAATTTTGGATTTATGGGCTGAGGTTTACTTGCATGGTGAATTACTAGGGATACTGTTAATAATATACAACAGAATGATAGCCTAATACGGGTAGTCCTCGACTTATGACCACAATTGGTAGCAGAATTTCTGTTACTAAGCAAAGCAGTTATGCAAGTTGTGCCCGATTTTACAACCTTTTTAGTTATATGTAATTCTGCCCATTATGCAGCAGCAATGAAAAGAGATTTAAAAATAACTCTTCAGTGCTATCATGTGGTCACCCAGATTTGTGTAGTTGATATACCGTCTCTTGGTGCATTGTTGAAGAGATGATATTTGAGAAACTTTAAATGTAGAGGTTGGTTTTGGAGCTGTAAACTGTCCTAAGAACAGCGTAAGGAGAGAAGGCGAGAAGAAAGATTTGCAAGGAAGAAAATTCCTTGCCATGCATGTTTTATATGGTTTCCTTATTATTTGCCCTCAAGGTCTTGTCTTGACTATATCTGTGGACACGTGACTTCTTATGAAAAGTCTTAAGATATAATTAAAGTGAAACAAAATGTATTCATTACTTAAAATATACTCTTTTACATGTTACAGGAAGTTACATGTTTTCAAGTCCATGAGCTACCATTATAGTTTTCCTTAAACCAAGCTCATTCACAATCAAATACATTATCTGGGTCCAGACAGTGGTTTTAACCTGTGGGCTTTTTAATGGTTTGGGGCTATAGTATCTGAAGGAATATTTCTTTCAAATCAAATCCTGAGACAATTTCTGAAGATCTTGTTCCAGGTGCTCTCCCATCCTGAGGTGTGTTGGCTACCTGAGGATGGTCCTTTTTAAAAGTACTCTCTTCTCCCCTATTTAGGAGGGATTTCTTTAGTGAGGTATGCTAGGTATCTTTTTGGAGGGGTGTGTTGTGTCTCAGAGAGAGAGAGAGAGAGAGAGGGAGGGAGGGAGAGGGAGGGAGGGAGAGAGAGAGAGGGAGAGAGGGAGAGAGGGAGAGAGAGAGAGAGAGAGAGAGAGAGAGAGAGAGAGAGAGAGAGAGAGAGAGAACATTTTTAGCCTTCCAGGTCTCTTAATAATGTTCAAATGCTGCTTTGATATAACTATTACTGCTTTTATTTTCTGATTTTTTGCTTATTACTTTATTTTGGTTTTTTGCATGGTATTTATAAATATGTTCATTTAGATTTATGTGTAGTTCGTAATAGAAAATTGCTTGGAGTGTTCTTTTAAAGGAAAGTGGTAAGGAATGGATTTAAATAAATAAACGTAAACAACATTTGGGGACAAAGCTATTACAAAGTACATGCATGGTTGGGGAGGTTACTGAAATAGATGCTCTTTCTTGCATTCATCCTCTACATATAGGTAGTCCTTAGTTAGCAACTGTCCTGTTTAATGACCATTCAAAATTACAACGATATCTGTTTCCTGGAAGTGACAATAGCACTTCCTATCTCCATCTCCATTTCTTCCATTTGCTTTCATTATTTACATCTTTCATTCTTTTGCTAGATTTCATGTAAACTTTCCTATCCATATTCCATGGGATTTATGGTTGATCAAATCCTTAAATTGTGTGCTCATGTTCAAGTAGAACAAGTAGGATCATATTGTCAAATTAAACACCTCTGGAATAGTTAATATCATTTACAACATTTCATCTTCGTGGTGTAAGCTGCCCAGAGTTGCTTGGTAGAGAAATGGGATGCATACAAATTTAATTAATAATAATAAGTAAGTTTTGACTAACCCAGGCTGCATTTAAAACAATTTATTTTTATTCTTACAGCACAGGCTTGCAAATTTCTCTAAAATCAGCTAACTTTTATTTTTATACAGGTGGGACTTGTTTAATCAAAATCACCATTAATTTAATATAGTTTAAATCTGTTGAGAAGGAAAACACAAATGTTCAGGACTATTTTTCAAAGTAACTCAGTATAAGTAGTTAAATAAAATAGGCAAATATTGACAATAAAAGAAAGAAGGAGCTTTCGAACAGCTTACAGTTTCTAAAACTTTAAATTATTGGAACAATAGGAGTTCATAGCTTAGCTAGTAGCGCTGTTCCCTAAACATGTTATGCAACTTAATGAGAAACTGTGTTATAAATTCAATGTGTAAATAGTCCTTATGCATGTTTGTGTTTGTGTCCCAGTGTTTTTCATAGGTTTCTGTTTTTAACTTTCTGCTGACAGGTCACATTTAGGGCAGGCAAAACATAAGGCACGTAGCCCTTCTGAAAGTAGAAAATCTATTTCAAAGGCACCCAAAGTGCAGTCCAATACTACTACTGAACAGTCCAAAGGACACTTTTCTAAAAGGTAATAGCTTTATATTTTGAATTCACTAATGTAACTTCAATGGAATATGTTGCAAACAGGCTGATTTATTAGAAACATCGAAATAACTTTTACCCGATTTGAGTAAACAGAAAAACTTTCAATTTCAGACATTCAGATTTGAAATATAAGTACATGGTAATGAAAATTTGACAAGCCTGATATCAGCAGAATGAAAGGTGTCCGTTTGAGTAAATAAAAAGCAGTGTACTTGCACATCTGTTCTAAGCTGCAAGAAAGAGAATAGATGAATATTATTTATGGCAGATTGGTGTTATAATAAACTTGTTTGTAGATGTTGAAAATTAGATAATCTGTTCAGAAATAATTTGGGATAAATGCTTTGTGCAAACATAGCACTCCTCTGCTATTTGCTAAAGTATGCAAGTCTTTTTTAAAGCTTCTATGGAAGTAAAAAAGATGAAACAGCTTTAAGAGTCATGTTAAAGAGACACTGCTTTAATTATTTTTTTCCTTAAAGGAACAACATATTATTTGTGCTTTGTGAAATTGCTTCCTGTAATTAATAATAGAAAAATGATGTGCTTGTGCAAAGTCAAAAGCATTCTTTCATTTTCAAGGTTTGTGAAGCCCTTCTGAATTCAGCTGGGCTGTCTGAATCATAATCTGTTTATTCATTTCAAAAGATGAATAGGTATTTTGATTTTTTTTAAATTTCCTATTTGGGAAATTTAATGGAGTCCTAGTGAAATAACAATTCAATTGTCCAAGTAATATGGAATCAGATTGTTTCATTGAATACTTTACCATCTTTAATTTTGTTCAGTATTTCCACTTTTCATTGTGAAACTCAGTGTATCTCAAATGAAGTATTACAAGCCCTGATTTAAGAAGATCAGATGTGAAGCAAGGAAACTTCACTGTGCTGACAATCAGAATTGGTTTGTTGCCATTTCTCATAAAGATAGTTCTGGAAACAAAATAGCAAAGATATAGAAATTCTTCATTTCAGAAGTGTTCAATAGCATCTCTTTGGTGGAATTTGACACTGGTTATTGAATATGTTTGTCTCTAGTTGGCAGGAAACCATGTTTAACCTGGTTTATTTTTGCATTTAAAGCTTTCCCCCTCTCTCTCCCAAAAAGTGAAGCTTAATAAAAGATGTAGTTTGTACCTTGGCCTGTAACCCATTCAGATTTGCTCAGTTTCTCCCTCATTTACTACATAGAAATTCTTAACTTTCTAGCCCAGTGTTTCTCAATCTTGGCAAGTATAAGGTGCATAGATATCAATTCCCAGAAATCCCCAGCTGGTTGAGAAAGAATGTTCTAGGTCAGGGGTGTTAAACTGCCAGCCCGTGGGCTGGATGCATCATCCCAAAACCCATTGCTGGCAATGGAGAAAAAGCTCCGATACATTGCGCGACGTCATGTGACGTCGCGAGTTTGACATGTCTGTCCAAGGTTAATGAATATATGTAAGTTAAGAGCATATTTTGGGTATTCTTATAAAATAACTATGATCTGTGATCACAAAATATGATTGCATTTATTTCCATTCTCCTCCTTGCCTCATTACTTATGACTTCTAAAGAACAGGTGATCTTATACTCTTCAAATACTGGATCACACGACCCAGTAATTTTATTTTGAAAAGATGTTTAGAGATTGTCGTTTTTGAAAATAAATATGAAGCCGAAGATAGTCATATTTAATGTGCCAGCTTTCTATTTCTTTTTGTAATTTTTTTTCAAGCCAAGTTGGGCAAAAAAACTAACAAATATCCAAGAAATTATCTATGGGCATACTGCATACTCCAGAATTATATTTGCTAGTGTTCCTT